>NW_010524405.1:0-476 GCF_000687285.1 Phaethon lepturus | reverse complement strand
TGCCTCCCCTTCCAGAAGGACCTTGTTACATGCTCCCCGCGGGAGGTCACAGCCTCCTGCCTCAGTTTCCCCATCTGCACAGTGGGGCTATGCTCTCCGAGGGGGGTAGAGATGGGAGAGCAGTTGGCAGAGGACGCCAGGAGGGTCTCTAACCTGACCCCTCGCTTAGGACCAGGGGCAGGTCTCCCTCTGCTCTCCCTCTCCCCAGCCCCCGCTTCCGCAGGGTGCTGCCACCCATGGGGGATTTCGGCTCCCAAGGTCACCGGACAGATGGGGCTGAGGGCAGACACCCCAGCCCTCGTGCCCAGCCAGCTCTGCCAACCACCCCCTCCAGGTCCTGGCCTCCCCCCCGCTGGGGCTCTCCTGCCCCGCAAGTGCCCCACTCCCTCCCCCCGTCCCCAAAAAGCAAATATCCAGGGAGATGGGCTCCGCGCTGCAGCTCTGCCGGTGGCACTGGCAGCTCAGCAGAGCAGACT
>NW_010524404.1:0-358 GCF_000687285.1 Phaethon lepturus | reverse complement strand
CAGCTCCCAGCCCTGCCCAGCGCTCCCAGTTCCGCCCAGGTGCAGCTCCCAGCCCTGCCCAGCGCTCCCAGTTACCCTCAGGTGCAGCTCCCGGCTCTGCCCAGTTCACCTCCAGGTGCAGCTCCTGGCCCTGCCCAGTGCTCCCAGTTCACCTCACGTGCAGCTCCTGGCCCTGTCCAGTTCACCCAGTTCTCCCCAGCTGCAGCACTCAGCCTTTCCCAGTTCACCCCAGTTCCCCAGGGTGCAGCTCTCCTCCCTCCCCAATTCTCACCAGTTC
The DNA here is from genome assembly GCF_000687285.1 of Phaethon lepturus. NCBI lineage: Eukaryota > Metazoa > Chordata > Aves > Phaethontiformes > Phaethontidae > Phaethon > Phaethon lepturus. Next base: position 81 of record NW_010524404.1, on the reverse strand, counting down.
TCCCGCGACTCTCCTTGCTGCAGCTCCCAGCCCTTCCCAGCGGATCCCAGCGGATCCCAGTTCACCCCAGGAGCGCCTCCC
>NW_010524403.1:0-3144 GCF_000687285.1 Phaethon lepturus | reverse complement strand
GCAGGGCTGCTCTCAATCCACTCATCGCCCAACCTGTATCCATGTTTGGACCTTGCACTTGGCCTTGTTGAATTTCATGATGTTTACATGGGCCCACCCCTCTAGCCTATCCATGTCCCTCTGGACATAATCCCTTCCCTCTAACTTGTCAGCCACACCACTCAGCCTGGTGTTGTCATCAGACTTGCTGAGAGTGCACTCAGTCCCACTGTCCGTGTCCCCAACAAAAATGTTAAATAATACTGGTCCCAATGCAAATCCTGAGGAGCACCACTGGTCACTTGTCTCCACATTGAGCCATTGACCACAACTCTCTGAGTGTGACCGTACAGCCACTCTTTGAGTGCGGCCATCCAGCCAATTCCTTTTCCACTGAGTGGGTCAACCATTAAATTCCTGTCTCTCCATTTTAGAGACAAGGATGTTGTGTGGGACAATATCAAATGCTTTGCACATATTTTAATTGTTAGTGTTTTGTATAAATAATTTTAGGAAACAACAACTTTTCCCAAGTCAGAAATTATGTTTTAAACATACATTAAAAAATCACTTTAAATGGGATAACAGCTATTCTCATACAAGGAAACTGAGCTTTGCAGCTGCTGCTATGTCTTTAATTTAGAGAGAAATATGCCAGCTGTTAAAGGCTAATGGAAAAAAAAACAGTGTATCTTATTTATAAAGTACTTTTTTTGAGAGAGAGACTGTGAAACACAAAATAAAAAAACAACTTTCAATAAACTTATAAAAGCACTAGTTATGTTTTTACATTCCTTCCTTTTTTTTATTTTCTCTTATGCTGATATTTACTATCTTTAGTTTGTAGCTGGCCTTTAATGTCATATATATATATCAGATTGATCAGTGGCAAATATATTTGTTTCAAAGCTTTTGGCAAAAGAATTAAAGTTCCTGCAGGCTTTGCCACAGATTGGTCCTGCATTGAGATTGCTGGTGTTTGGAGGACAATTCAGCACAGAAGTCTCTGTGATAGTTTACAAATGATTTATTTTGCAATGCAAATTATTTCTTGTTTTTCACTTTCTTCATTGTGACATGAATTTAGAAGATACTGTGACGTCTTCTAGAAGACTGGAATACTTGGATAACAGACCACCTAAAATCTATGTTGTGTTAGGCAGTCATTGATTCAACACCAGTATGATAAAAATATGAGCTTTCTGCTGTTGTAACTCTCTGTCATAATTGACTTTTAACATCAGTACCCTGCTGATACTGTTTGTTGCTGTACATTTTTAGAGCACTGGTACTAGAAATCACTATATAATATTACAGAGTGCTACAAATGAAGGCTCAAATCTTCAAATAACCAGAGTACTGTTTATGTGCTAACCAGTCACATCTGAATGCAGTGTCATGCATGGACTAAGTCTATTTTTCACACAGTGGGAGCTGTACATAATAAAGAATACACATGTTTTTATGCATGCCCACTTGCAAATATAAAGGTTCTGTTTGCATCCCTTCATGCAGTTTGGTCCCAGAGCCATAACTACATTTCAGTTTTCTAAATGTCAGGCATTAACTTATTTTTAGTTACAAGGTATAAGGGCAAAAAAAAGGGTATAATGGCAGTAATTTTTTTGAAGCTCATATAATCTAAAAATGGACACACAATTTGCATGCCAAGTTTTAGCCCAAAGCAAAATTTCATGGATAAATTATACAGCCCTAGAAATACTACAATTACAGTGGCAGCAGTGAAATGTTTCTAAGTACAACAGTACAAACAATGATCAATTACCATACAGTTTTACTACTTTAACATGAAAGAAGTGTTCTACAACTAACAAATTTGAAAATGCCAAGGCAGATTACTATGAATCCAAATGCAGCTTTTCAGATAAGGTTGTAAGCTATAAAGTACTTTCCTTAATTGTGATAATTCAGAACAAATTAGAGAATTTTTCAGGAAGTTATGGTGTAGCCATTCACAGAGCTTTTAAAGTGCTAAATAAAAAATATAATCTAAATCTGCTGAGTATGACTTTCTGTTATCTGTCATATTTGCTGGAGAACCTGAAAAATGGTAAACCTGAAATTACTGTTGCAAACTGACTAAACAAGCAGCAGAACTCTTTTATTGACCAAGCCCTACATTTCCATTGTCTGCAAGGACTGCAGCCTCATGAGCAAATTACAGTAAACTATACATAATGAGATAATTAAGAGATACACATTCAAAAGTCTGCATTTGCATAATTGCAAGGAATTAAATGCCCTTAAGATTTTAAGGATTTTAATACCCTAGGAAAACACATTCTCATCTGCAATACCTTAAAGCTCAGATGAAAATATAAAACCAGAAAGTGACTGAAGTAAATAAAAGAAAATATTAGAAAATTGTCCATGTTCTGAACCTTCATGTATGGACTTATTTTGGGGTAGACAGCTGGGAAAGGAAACAACAACTGGAGTGCTTAGTCCCCACAGTTTGTGGCTCCTGGTATGGCATGTTGATTTGTAAGTGTTCAGAAGGCCTGAACAAATGTCTACACATGACTGGACAGCACAAACATAATAAATAAGACAAAGCCTGAGACAATTGGATTCAGCAGAAAAGGTAGTGGAATTCAGTTGCATAAACACATACAGTTAGCAATAAAACTACTGCTAGTATTTATACAATATTGGTATAAGAAAAATAACTAAGTTGTTTGCATAACTTTAGAAAGCTGGCTCTTTCTCTTGCACTGTGCAAACAATAAGCAATATCTAGGGATTTTTTATGGCTTGTGAGGCAGTAGGATTAAACTCAGTGTTGACCCAATGAAACCTTTATTAATGTATTTATGTATTTGTAAGTGCAATAGTCCAAAACCAAGTCTATATTCTGAATGACAGAAATATCAATAAGGATTCTTTCAGAACATGCTCATTTTATTTCCAGAATGACTGATCATTGTCACCAAACATGCATAGACAAACACAACAAAAAAATGTAGAAGACAAACACACATACTCAAAAAAAAGGGGGGGGGGGGGGGGAGGAAGAAAGGACAGAAGAAAGAGACAAGGGAACATATAGCCCATAGCACTCTTGGCGCTTCGTTCTATAACACTTGCCTTCCTGAGGAAACTGGTACCAGTGTTTGTCCTGGTTTCAGTCAGGGTAGAGTTAAT
>NW_010524402.1:4477-4696 GCF_000687285.1 Phaethon lepturus | reverse complement strand
CCTTAGATCCCGGTGCAGCAGCCACCAGGCACTTCTGGTACTGCACCTGCGAGGAGATGAGGGACAGACCATGGCCGTGGGGTGGGGGAACAGCGTGGTGTCAGCGTGGGGGGCACACGCAACGTGGCGTGGCCGTGGGGTGGGACACGACATGGTGTAGCTGTGGGGTCAGACACATCATGGTGTGGCCATGGGGTTGGACACTACAGGGTGTGGCTG
>NW_010524402.1:3325-4276 GCF_000687285.1 Phaethon lepturus | reverse complement strand
TGTGGCTGTGGGGTCACATGCACCGTGGTGTGGCCATGGGGTGGGATGCAACACAGCATCACCATGGGGTTGGACACAAAATGGCATCACTGTGGCGTCAGACACAACACAGTGTGGCCATGGGGCCAGACAAACATGGTGTGGCAATGGGATGCGGCACAACATGGCATCACTGTGGTGTTGAAACACAACCCAACATGGCATGGCTGTGGGTTGGACACGGCACCCTGGGGTCAATTCCCTCCTGCCCTTGCATCCCTCCCCAGGGTTGGGCATCCCACCCAGGCCCCCAGTTTTGCCCTACTGTATCCCCAGCCCTTGCCCCCTCCTCTGGATGTCCCTCGAGGGCTGGGAAGCCATAGGGATTGGGGGCTGCCACACTCCCACTCACCATGCAAGCCGCCTGCACCGCCTCTGAGATGTTGCCAGCGTTGGGCTCGCACCAGAAGGCCGCACACTGAAAGTGTTGTCCTGTGTCCACGATGAGTGCAAAGGTGTGGGCATCCCGGCCCACCCCCAGGAAGGTCACGTACCGCACCTGGCACTCCCAGATGTCTGCCGCCTCCTCATCCTCCTGTGGGAAACCCGTGGGCCCATCCACCCCTGGCTGTACCTCAGGCAGCACTGCCATCCCTGCCAGGTCCCCTCTGCTGGGAGGCCGAGTCCCCCATGGGGGTTACCTGTCCCACCCCGGTGGAAGCAGGGTGCACACTTAGGCCAGAGCCCCCGTCCCCCTCCCCACCTGCACAGGATGCACCCTCATGGCTGTGTCGGACACGCGGATGAGGGAGGGAGTCCAGCACTCCCGCCCAGGGCCCCTCGTCAGCTTCTCGATGGCCTCGTTCAGCACATCCATCCCTAGGGAGCAGAAGACCCCATCCCATAGGCCCCTGCCCCAGCTATAGGCATGGTGCAGGCAGGGTGCTCACAAGTGGCTCCACATGCAGGGTG
>NW_010524402.1:0-3082 GCF_000687285.1 Phaethon lepturus | reverse complement strand
GTGCTTACCCATGGCCCTGGGCACAGGCAGGCTGCCGATGTACAGCGCCTCGTAGGTCTGCATTGACTGTCTCACCGCTTCCAGGATATCCACTGCCAAGGACAGGAGAGGTGTCCCCAAGGACCCCAGGGACACAGCTGGGCAGGCCAAAGGGCTCTAGCTGCTGGGCAACCTGCTGCTCGAGGGTAGACTGCGGGCAGAGGGAGCAGCCAGCAGCACCAGCGGGGCGGTACCTTGCAGCGGCAGGTCCTCAGTGGACACAGGCTCCAGTGTGGCAGCACGTGGCAGCACGCTGCTCGCTATGGCTCGCTCAGCCATGATCTGCAAGAGACAGGGTCCCAATGCCTCCCCTTGCCCCTGAGATGCCTGTGCCATGCCCACACCCACCAGGGCCCCTGCATCCCACCTTGGAGCACATCTCGTGCAGAGCCTTGGCGATGCCCTTGGCAGGGACATTGCAGTGGAAGACATGACACTTGAGGACACAGGTGTCCTTGTCACTGGCCACAAAGGCGAAGTCTCTGCAAGGCCATGAGCAAGCCGGTGAGACCCCAACAGAGGAAGCACCCCCCACCCCTCCACATGGCTCCCTGGCACTGTGTTCCCTTCCCTGTCCCTGCAGCCGCAGCGGCAGTTGGCAAGGGAGGAGAGAAGACAGGTTACTGCTGGGGTGTCTTCCCCCTGCAGTGGGCAGAGCCGCTGCCCAGCACCCAGCTCTGCCCTGTCCCCCAGCACCTGCCGTTGTTGCAGCCCACGCCCCAGACGCGGATGTTGAGGATGGGCTGGCGGTGGATGAGGCTGCCATTGAGGGGGTCCACCAGGCTCATGGTGTCCTTCTTCAGGATCATCACCAGGTCCTGGCCCTGCAGAGGGTCAGCAGCTCTCTCAGCCTGGCAGACAGCCTGGGCATCCCCAGCACCCAGCCCAGGTCTAGGGACATCCCCATCCCCCCAGTCTGCTCAGCCCCAGGTGTGGAGACAGACCGGTTCCTCCCCAGACCTCCCCAGTACCATTCCCATGTGTGAGGATGGCCTACCCAAGCACCCATGGCCCCGTCCCCAAAGGACAGCCCGGTCAGACCCACCTGCCCTACACCTGGGACCACTGCATGGATGGCCTATGTGGAGAGAGTTGACTCTGCCACTAGCACTGGTCCCTGGTCCTCCACAGGTCCGGTCCCCGTCGGTGGGGACAGCCAGCCTCAGTAGCAGTGGCCCCAGGGTGGGACCCTACCTGGCAGCACCGTCCCATGCTCTCACCTCACCCTGGTTCTCCGCAGAGCCCTGGCCCTTGCTGTTGGAGAGCTGCTGGATGCAGTTGTTGACAGCGATGCTGCTCTTGCCAGGTGCCAGGTCCTCCTCGGGGATCTCCACCCAGCCCAGAGAGTGCACAGCGAAGCACTAAGCCGAGACATATGGGGCTTCAGTGCCGGACCAGCACAGCCACTCCCGTCCCACGCCCCTTGCTATGCTAGTGTGGTCATGCCTGCTCTTGCTCCCATCCCTGTCCTTGCCAGCTGCTGCCAGCCCCAGCCCACAGTGAACCCTCTGGGCGCGGTACCTTGGATCCAGGCTCTGTGCTGTGCTGGAAGTCATCTCCATGCCAGGGCAGCGAGGTCCTGCGAGGGACAGGGTGGTGAGGGGATGACTCCCACTTGGCAGCACAGACCTGGGGCACCCAGGGAAGCACCAGGTTGCCTGGGCAGTGGCAGACCCCATGTCACCAGCTGGGAAGCATCCTACCTACAGAGGTGACCAGCATGGTCCTGCTGGCTCCAACATGTGGGGCTGCTCTGGTGGGGGGCACTGGGACCCAGCACCCAGCAGTGCTCCAGGGTTAATGGTGCCCAACAAGCCAGCAGAGTATGTGGGAAGCCCTACCTCCGGGACAGCGAAGCCATAGAACTGGGAATGGGCCTGTGCTTTGCCGAGTGCTTTGCCACCAAGGCCTGGCAGTCCTGGAAAAGAAGAGGAAGGGGGTCAGGGCAGCAAGAGAAGCTGTCAGGAGGCACAAGGTAGGACCCCTCCCTTCCAGGACAGCAGCACCTCAGCTTGCGGACATCCCATGTAGCCAGGATGAGGACAACATGGAGCCTGCTGGAGCATTTCAAGGGGTTTAACCCTCACCACGAATGGGCTGAGCAGGACTTTGGGATGACAGACAAAGGGGAGGCTGGACCAGCAATTCCCAGAGGGCTCTTCAGCAGGCTCCTGCCAGGGGATGGAATCCAACACCAGCCCTCACCCTCCTGCCCAAATGTCCTACCATTTCCTGGAGTGTCTCCTCTCCATCAGCCTCCGGGCGCCCTCCTGGGCCAGTGGTGCGTGCAGGGTGCTGCCACTGCGTTGTGCCAGTTGGCACATGCCAGTAGTAGGTGCCCAGAGAGTCACGGATTTTCCTCCAGCCTGGGGGGAGGTCGGGGTCTGTCTCCAGGCTCTGGTCACTCCAGAGGTTGTCTGTGCAGAGGGATAGTGTGAGGCAAGGGGTGGCAAGTCCCCTAGCTGCAGAGAACCCTGCAAAGCAAGCAGCTTCACCCAGCAGTGAAAGGGTCCTGTGGTGGCCTCTGGGTGCATGGCTGGGCACATGGCCCAGGAGAGAAGCATGGTGAGGGAATGCTTGGCATAATGACAGGGAGGCTGCGGTAGTGGTGGACCCCAGGCAAATGATCGGTGCAGGCAGCTGCCTCATTGGCACTCAGAGGGATGTGGTGGCCCTGTCAGGGGCATGGAGAGTACAGGTATCCTGAGTCTGCCAGGGAAGACACCCTGCAGGGATGCCCAGGCAGGGCCAAGGGCTGCCAGCCCAGAGCTCCCCCTGCCAGCATGCAGTCCCCAGCCCTCTGCCAACATCTCAGGATGCCTGAGACCAGCTTCTTCCCAGCTTGGCTAGGGAAAGGGGTTGGGGACAGACCCCTGGGGTCTGGGAGGAGGAAAGCACTCTTGGAGGGTTGCAGCTGGGAGGGGTAGGTTATCCCCCTGCTGCACCCCCAGCCTTGGAGAGGTCACAGAAATGATCCCGTGGTGCAGCACAGCAGCGAGCTCTGCTCCTGGGAATGCAGCCCAAAATCTGCAGGGCCCGGCGT
>NW_010524401.1:44708-48997 GCF_000687285.1 Phaethon lepturus | reverse complement strand
TTAGTTTCTGCCAAATTGCTCTGCCGCTTAACGCAACAGTAGCTTACTATCAGTTTATTATGTCGTAATTTTAATTGACCCAGAAATGCTAATTTAATATACAGTGTGTCACGGTATACATCTTTAAACATAAGGCAGTCTTTTGACAGACAGGCTTTGGAAAATCTTGTAGCAGATTCATTGAGCATATCCAGCTATGTTCCTCTGTCAGAGGTTATTAACCCCACAGCAGAATTAGTACAGAATGAAGGTCTACACTTCAGCACAGAAATACCTCAGGGCAAGGCTTGTACCTGGCCTCACGCTGCTGCTGAGCAGCATGTTTTAAAGTATATGTTTTTGCTCTCACAGTGTCAAAGTGGATTGTTTTAAGTGTGTTTTCTAAACTCATGGGAGTATGTGTGGTGCTCTCTCTCAAGTATTGTATTTCATTTATTCTTACTGTCCCTACCACTCGTGTAATTAGTATCTTCAGACAAATGGAGTTCTCTTATTTGTCCCTAAACACTCAAATCCTGTCATGGCTTCCTGCTCACTATATTGTATTGGATTACAAGTACATTCTCTTCCATTTTAATTTACCAGAGGGTTTTTTTTCCCCTGCAGGAGCTAGGACTCCCACATTATTGAAGATTTTTTTTTTCTTTAGAAATTAAGGCTGAAAAGTTTTCCTTGTTAGTCTATCCAAAAGCCTTACTAAAATACAGTTTGTGTTTCACTCTATTGTTGCTTTTTTCAGCTTCTCCACTAAGTTTTTCCACACCAAACCATAGGCTACTAGTAATTAGAAATGTGCATATAAAAGTCTGCACTTGTATATTTGTGTTTTCCACATCGCCTCTGAACATTTTTTTTCAAAGTATCTCCTCACTTTTGAAAGTGTCTTAACACTTCCAGAACGTGGATTTGAGGTTCACTAAGTGTATTGCTCTAATAGCAGAGCTGTGACTCTGATACCAAACTTGCTCAGGTTCAGAAAAGTTACAGTTGTAAAATACGTTTATTTTGCTCATGGTCAACTCAGCTACTGACCTGCTAAAAAAAAATAAATCTGTATTGCTGAAAAATCTTGAGTCATTAGGTCATGCCAGACCCAGGGCTGTCTAAATGAACAAGGTTTCCCTTTCCCTGTCTTCTGATGAAGTAGTTGTATAACTGCAGTGGAGAGAAGGTGGAGAAAAGGGTTACAGAGGCTGGAAAATTCAAGAAGGAGAAGTAGAGAAGGAAGAAGTTGAGGGTGAATGATTTTGAAAGGAATTAGGGGAAGGACTAAAGTCATGTAGACATAATATTGAAGAAGGGAGTGAGACAAGTCATGGCATAGATAACTGGCTCGGTGGGTGAGGCATGTTAATATTGAAGGTGAGACTGCATAGCTGAAGCTGATAAGCTCTGCTGGACAACTTGAACTTTATGCAGCTTCTAGTGGGAGGAGGAGGAAAAAGTGATGAAAGATGCTGTCAGAGAGGATTAGCACAAGAGGTTAAGTAGTTAGTGTCCCTGCATGAAGATGGGCCAGTGATTTCCCCCTGGGAGTGGACAGATACATGTGTAGGGAGAGGAGCAGCACTGAGACCCGATTATTAAAAGGGAGGCCGTGATTGCCAGTGGTCTGAATGCAGGGAAGTCAAATGCAGTTTATAATCACTAAAGGATGTCCCTTTGTGGAGTGTGGAGTAAGAACCACCATTCTGGAGTCTCATAACTTCTCCTGCCATAATATGTCTCTGACACCTAATAGTCTCATCCCCCTTCTTAGTGGATAGTCCCCAGAAGGAATGGTGGCCTGTTCTTTCCAATGGCTTCTTGTGCCATCTGCTTCAGGGATAAAGCTTTTTTTGTTGACTTAGAGATCTGAGTCCAGCTGTTACCCATATTGTGCAAGCTGAAATTCAGTTGTTATTAGGTTTTTCTAAATTTTTTTTTTGCCTTTTCAGAAAACTACTTTTAAGCACAGATTTAAAAAATTGAACTCATGAAGTTAAGAAACTCATAGAACAGAGATTGTGTGAACAAAGTGACTGTAAAAGCATTATAATATGATCAGTCTGGTTTTTGTTGTGTGGCTTGATATGTTCTTTTATTTGCAGATGTCATTACATGTAGAAATAATAAAACACAGTCTTTGAATCTCAATGCATTTGAGAGTTGCTTTGGCATAGTTTTCATCGTACCTTGTTCATGGAAAGCCAGGTGTTACATGTGGTTCAGGAACTTGGCTTTCAGCTATGCAGTTTGTGTAGGTTGTGCCCTTATCACATGACCTTGCAATATCACTGTAGGCTTTCATGGTTTCAGGGCTTAATTATTGTAATTCCCTTTTCAGTGGATTAGTGACGAGGCTAATCTGCTGCTTGCAGCTTGTTCAGACTGCAGCAGTGTACTTGTTTGTGGGTTTCAGCTACCCTTATCACATTCAGCTTGCTTTGTGTTTTTTACCCTAGCTACTGACTACATGGTGTAATGTTTAAATTAGCTTTATGTATAAAGGTCTGAATGGCCATGCCTTGGTTGCATTTAAAGAATCTATTTTTTTTCCCTCCTGCTAACCTGAACTAATTTTTCAGGTTCTGCTGCAACACTTAAAAAAGGTTTGTCTGTGGATCAAATCATCTGAATATAGACATCTGCATATAGGTGTCTATGTCGAGTAGGTCTTAAGTGGTCATTAAAATTGAAAGAGCTTAGAGAATGATCCAGGTGACTAGCCATTAAGTTGCTGAGAAATAAATGGGTCGTGTTGAGAAACACTTGGGTATCCTAGATAGCTCCTAAGAACTAGTCAATACAACATGATCTTTGAGACACCCAGTCCTTTTGGACTGGCATCTGGAGGTCAGGTGGGATATTCTAGAGCTTATTAAATGGCACTATACCCATTAAAAAATTGTCTCAAGCCCATGGTATTTACTTTGAAATAAGATGAATTGCTGTCTATACTCCATATCCTGCTCACCAGATCTCCATTGGAGACGGAGATGAGACTTTGGATACAATCTCTTATGTTAGCATCTTCACTTAGGTATCCTATTTTGGATCTGAATCCTACTATGAGGTCTTTTATTCATGTGATTTTTAATAATGCCCCAGGCCTTGACTTAAGACTGTCTGCATGTCCTAATCAAAATTCTATTAATCTTAAATCCCTGGGATGCTGGAGTTCTTTAGTTCCAGGACATTAAACTCTGCCAAAACTCAGAATGTTTTTTAAATGCAACCATTATTTGTGGCATTAAACTTCAGCAGTTTTACAGTGGTATCTCTTGTTATGTTTTGCCTCATGGAACTCAAATTAATATGTGTTGCCTTTTTTCTTTAAGGCATGGAAGAGCAATTTTGCATAATATCTTTTGTCAATTTAAAGGAAAACTTGTATGCATCTAAATGTTTTACTTATATAAATTGGGTGGAGGTTATGTGCTAAGAATCACATCTGTTCACTTCTGTTTTGAAGTGTCTCTCTCTTTGGCAAGTTTCTAAGAATGGATGGTATGTTTGCCAAGCATTTCTCTACAGTGACTAGTTTGAAAAGTCTTTTGTAAGTTCAGAATTTGTTTTATCTGCATAACTTGGAATTAAACTTGTAATTTAAACCTTCAGAGACTCTTAATTCTGTTAGCCCCTCTCTTCCCATAGTCCGTGCAAATAGCTCAAGTGCAGAATATTGTTTTGAAGATTGACTTTGAGTTGACATATGTTTGAAAACTTGGAAAGGTTTTATGACTAATTAAATATATGAAATCCAGGAGAATGTGGTTTTAGGTTTAGTATGTCCACTGTGTTTGCCACCAAGCTAATGGTATTTACCCAATGATAATTTTAGCCTATTTTATTAAAATAGTGAAATAACTTTTAAGTGTACCCTGTGTAATACATACCAGGCACTTCTTACCGTCACTGCTGGACAGCTATCTTCAGGCAGAAAAGAATTCCCAATCCCCACACCTTGCAGTGGTTTAGCTCTGCAGACATGGACAGTGCCATGTGGTCAGTGTACCTGAGGGATTTTCCAGAACCCCTGGGAGCACCAGGACATCCCACAAGGCCATTTGAGCTGTTAGTTCCCCAATGCCCTTCCAAACCAAGTTGTACTCCTGCAGGATGGAAGGAGAGGAGAAAGCTTTTTGCATTTTGTCAGTGCTTAGGAGAAGCCCTGAAGCATAACACCTGAGCAGAAAATGGACAAAATGCCTAGATCGCTCAAAATTGTTCTTAACAGAACTTCTTAAAAGTAGGGGTTATCTCACTTTTGTTGTTGAATTTAACTCTGCTGTATTTATCGTGTTTAC
>NW_010524401.1:0-44677 GCF_000687285.1 Phaethon lepturus | reverse complement strand
GGGAAAGAGGAGAAAATGGGATCATGTATAGACCTAATGTGCTGTCAGCCTTTTTTCACATTTCGATATAACTTCACGTAATCTTTCTTTTAACATAGCTATTTTGATGGAATTCCTTGCTAGTAATAGATGGTAAGATTACTAAGAAAATAAATGTTTGTTTAGTTTCTGTATAGCTCTTCCATACCTTGTTTTTCCCTCATAGGCTGGATGGTGGGAGTGAATATGAGAATAGTTCAGATTAAACGTAAGCCTACATACGAGGTGTAATGCTGTAGTTTGCATGTTCTGTTTGAGTTATCGTTTGCTGGTTTAAATATGATAAAGGATATTTTGTTAAATTACATGCTGCAGTAAATAGTAGAGCCTTTCTTTTAAGACTGTTCTAGAAATAATGTCAAATGAAAAAATATTTTTGTGTCAGATATGACTATATGAAAACACATCCATCTGAGAAAATGCATCTAGCAGTGGTTGCCTGTGGTGAAAGACTGGAGGAGACTGTTACTATGTTGAGATCAGCCATTATTTTCAGCATCAAACCTCTCCAGTTTCATATTTTTGCTGAGGACCAATTGCATGAGAGTTTCAGAGACATAGTAAGTACCCAAATAATTTATATAATCAATTCGTAGTACAATTTGAGTAATATATAGCAATTTCTCTGCTTCTTGGGTAGTAGTTGTTGGACATAGTGGCAGAAATGCAAAGGCAAGTCTTTCATAATGTTGGATAGGGATTTTTCATTTTTCCTGGAAAAAAAAATGCCAGTTGTTGATACCAAAGCTTTTCATAGACACAGACCAAAACTTCCTGATTTGTCACCTTGAATCTGTTAAATGCAAACCTGATGTTCTGAACACAAACCAGTTATTTTGTGTGAGTTTGTTTAAAAGTTGGTTTTACAAGAGGAAATAGAGAACTGTCCTTTTCTGTCCCTGTGCTTACAGTATGAGTCAGCCTTACATTGTCTAAACAAAGTGAAACATCAGTCTTTGGTAGATATGGTTATGTTTCATTTTAGTAAATTCCAGTTAATTAATATAACATTATGACTAGAGTAGCAGTATTAGAACCTGACTAGTATACAACTGTGAAGGGTTTTGCTATTTTTGTGCTTAAAATGTCATACTAACTATGACATTAGTATGTTATGTATACTAATATATATACACTAATGTCATACGAACAGCAACTGTGGCAAAAGTTGGGTAAGGTTATTTTAAATTGAGAAAGACTTCATTTGGTATTTCTCCTGTGGAAACTAGTTGAGGTGGAAAAGTTTTATTGGATGTATTTACTTTTTGTAAATACTAACTTATTTTAATTGCTCTTACTTTTGTATGTGAGCTGATATGATGTGTTTTCTTCTTAATGGCCTGCAGGTGCCACTTTATGTTCAAGTATTTTGAGTAGTTGACAGATTCTTGTAGTTCAGTAAATATTTCTGTTATGGAAGAGAGGTGTTGCAGTTGTGTTAAATTATCAATTTGAATGGGGGATTGATTTCTTTTATGTAATAGAATTGAACTGAAGTAATTTTTGTGATCTCTTCTTTTCACATAGCTTGATGACTTCCCCTATGAAGGAAAAGTTAATTACACATTATATCCAATAACGTTTCCAACCGAGAGTGCAGCAGAATGGAAGAAATTGTTTAAACCATGTGCTTCACAAAGGCTATTCTTGCCAGTAAGTTATTCTGTAATAGGACAATACAGAAGTCTGTTTATGAAGAATCAAGCTGTCCTTGTTAATCTAATTTCTGTTTATTTAGTTTCAAATTAAGAACTACTACTACTCCTAAAAGTTACTTTTATGACATCCTAAAAAACCCTCTGAATTTAACCTTCTTCTGTGGCACTAACACACTATGGAAAAAAAAGTCCTGTTCTCACTTGCTGCATTATGGCACAGTATCCTCAGAAAGGGGTGTGTGTGTGTGTGTATATATATACACACCATCCTCTCAGAGGTAAAGTTTCCTGCATGTGTGGGTCTGAGAAGTGTTAGAGATAATGAAGCAGGAAATTGTTACCAGAAAGAAATTGAAGCAAGACTATTGTTACCAGAGTGTTTTGTGCAGCCTTTTCTTTGTTCATGTAAGACACTTCAAAAATCATACTTCAGACTAGGTGAATTGTAGCAGTGGCAGCTGTCTCCCAAATACTGTCTCTTCTGGGGCTCCCTTACACCTCTCCCTTGTTTGATTAGATGCGTAGGAAAGCAAGGGAACAGGAGGAAGATAGGAGTAATGTTTCACCTGGCCTGCAACCTACTCCTGAGGAGGCCCAGGGTATAAAATGTAGACTGCGTGCCTCTGCATTCCTATTCTATATAAAACCTCTGCTTCACTCTACAAAAATTCTCAAAATGAGAGAAGAGGGAGTGATGACAAATTTATTGACTGGAAACTGTCAGTCTAAAGTAAATGTATTTGCATATGACAAAAATGTATTTAAACTTTATTGGGTAATTACAGCAACTTCTGTTTTATGAAGTGAATCTCAATAAAACTTGTAAGTTTGGTTTTAAATTTCTTTCCCTCACAGTTAATCCTCAAAAATGTGGATTCACTACTGTATGTTGATACTGATATCCTGTTTTTGAGACCTGTTGATGATATTTGGTCTTTTCTGGGAAAGTTTAACTCCACACAAATTGCTGCAATGGCACCGGAACATGAAGAGCCTCGTATTGGGTGGTATAATCGCTTTGCTAGACATCCCTATTACGGAGTAACTGGAATAAATTCTGGAGTCATGTTAATGAATATGACACGTATCAGAAGAAAGTATTTCAAGGTACGTGTGTTGCTTTTGTTGCATTTTCTGTGGTTTTATATCTTTTAATTCTAATCCTGTTTCAAATTCATGTGGGACAGTATTTTTCAAAATATTTTTCTTGTAGTCAGAATAATGCTCTAAAAATATGCTGTGTTTAAAATGGTATCTAACTTGTGTTTTTTAAATGTCGTTCATTCTAAGACTTGGAATTCCTGAATTTTAAGTGTGCCTGTTTGTTTTAATTTTAGTTAAGTTCTCAGAGATCCTGTGACTCGTTCCAGTCTGCTGTAAATTACACCTGTCAGTAGATATTCTGGTATTTTTTCTTCACTGTAGAGATCCCAGAAAACAGTTAATGTATACTGTAAACTAACTTTAAAAATGTGTGTAGTAGTATGACCAGGAGGTGGTGCTAAAACATTTAGTAAGTTATTTTAACTGTACAGTTTCCAAATTTTGATCTTTTACATTGTAACCAGGTGATTATCACCTTAAGTATCTTTTGATTTACTTTGAGGTCATAGGTTTTTGTAGAGAAGTAGGTTGATCATGAAAGTACTTTCTAAAGCGGTGCATGCAGCAGCAGCAATGGTCACTGCTTCATAGGTGGGAAGTTTTTTCTTACATACTTGAAACACAAGTACAAAAGCAGGGCTACGTGATTATGCTAGGGGAAAAAGTACTTCTCTGTTTTGATTAGGGAAAAACAATCATGCAGTCAAAAACTATTGGAAAATGCACCTATAAGAGGGGCAATATAAACTTGCAGTAGTCACTACTTCTCCTACATTTCCAATTTAAGAAAAATTTAGCTTTCATCTTAACATTCTTGCTACGTATTTTTGTTGTGGAGATACAGAGCGCTTAGGAAAAACGGAGAATGGATTATCAGTTGTAGCTAAGTAGAAAGTTGTAGTAGCTACAGTACATAGTTGTGGTTTCCCCAAGAAGAAAACTCCTCTGTGTATGTCAGTGGAATCTTGCATTGTCTACTTTGTTGTTTGTTTGTTTTCCTGATTATAGGATCTGGAGAAATGAAAATATTGAAAAGTATAACAAGAAAAATATGGGACTGAAAACTGTGTGTATCTTAACCTCTAACAATGCATTTCTGTGTAGTGAATTATTTTTAGTGTGGTAAACTCTGAGATAAGATCGGTCTTTTATTCATACTGTGCCAGAATTCTGGTTGGGCTTCTCAGTACAATTTAGGTTATCAATTTGTTGGAAACTTTATGCATTTTTACTAAAAGCAGAGTTAGAATTTTCAAAAGTATACAGATTATGTAGGATGCTGAAATTGTCTTTCAAATTAACTGCAGTTTTCTGGAGGACAATATAAAGTCCTTTCTCTTTAACATCTAAAGCTGGTGGTTTCTTAAAGTGTAAGTCCATATATACAGAATTAAGTAGGTGAAATCATTCATGAATATTTTGAAATTCAAAATGGAATATTACTGCTTTCCCTTGGTACTAGAGGGCTAGAATATTTTCCAGGTCCGGAAAATATCTGCTACATATTCCTGTTGTTGCCATGTTGTATATCTATTATGCAAGGAAACATGTCAGATTGCTAAACCAAAACCAGCCTTGGAGGAAGTTATTTCTTTAATAATCACTGTTCATTATGGGGGTGAGTATCTGTGATTTATAATGCCTCAGCTGTAAGGCAAGGAACAAATCCATACGCTTTTCTTGTGATCCTGCTGGCAAACTTCAGTATACCTAACATGATACACAGTTTCTGGCTAAGTGGGCCACTGGACTTCTTTCTGCAGTGAGGAAGATTGTGTGTCATAACTGATATGGGGAATCAGAATGAAAAAAAGTCTTAAATTGTCGTGAAAACATTCATCTTAATGCTCTTTCTCAGATTGTTCGGTATGTACTGTACTAAGCAAGTCTGCTTGATGAATTGCAGGCTTAGCATTCATACAGTTAAGGGAAGGCAACTGAGACTGGAGTGAGCTACCCAGTGCTGTGCAAGTATACTATATACTCAGAATTACAAAAAGGCATTTGAGAAAGGGAAGCAGAAACAGAGCAAAGCTTCCCAATAGCAAAGCACATGATTCGAAGCCCTTTTTGATGGCTTCAGCTAACAAAAATAAAATATGCAATCAACCCATTCCCCTGCTCCACTTTAGTAATTTTAAATGTTAGGAATATAGCATTTTCTGCCCTTAATGATTAGTCATCATGCTTTGGCATCCTTTCCAAGGCTTTACTGTCATTTCAGACTTAGACTTCCCCTTTGGTGTTTGCATATATACTTCTGGCCCTTGCTTTCACATGTCTTGTGAACTTGCATACTTGTCCAGGAATGCTTGTGTGCACACTGTGGCTATTCCTCAAACATTTGAGACTAGTGGTGCACATAAATAAATATTCTTTCACTTCTGCTTGATAGTAAGAAGCAAAAAAGAAACAAAAAAGACAGTCTGTTCTGTATACCTGGGTGTGGGATGTTTTTTTGTGTGCAACTTTTAACATGGTTGATGAGAACTTCTTTCATTAAATTCTTTTTTATTCCATTCCTACACCTTTTTTCCCCCTGCTTCCATCATCCTCTACATCTTTACTGGAGTCTTAGTCTGATTATCTTGAGCAATAAACACAGATAGAATGTTTGGATACATGGTGTTTTGACATACATGGATTTTCTGTTTCAGCTGAAGCATTTTGAAATGCCCTCTTTGGATACCCTCTGAGGCCCTTGTATAACAAATTCTGAGCATCTAGGTGTTTTGCCTCTGTCTTGGGATGTTTCTGGCAAGTGTAATGTTTGTTATTTGTTCAAGGTTAAATTTGTAGAGATAGATATTTTTTCCAGTGTTACTGGCTTGCTAAGACTGTGTGCTAGACCTTGTTGCCAGTGGCCAACATACTTTGCAGCGGACACTTTTTGGTACTGGAAGTCTCAGAATTGTTTCTGACTGGAGACTGCCTCATGATTTCTAACCCATGCTGCTGACTTAGTCCTTCCACCTACTGGACACGCTGGAGAAGTGTCCTGTAGTATCAGGCTTGTGGTAGCATCCTCATCCCAGTCAGAACAGTCTGAGGATGTCTAATCAGAGAGCTTCTAGGTTACCTCAAACTTAGGAATGATAGTGCTTCATTGTTCTCCTCTCATATCATAGCTAGATAGTGCAGCCTGGCTAATGACTAAACAGGAAGTGAGTTTCTCATATACAATATTGATTATTGACATCTTGGCTTAGCGAGCACTCAGCAGGGGAACCATTTAATTTATGCTCCCCTAGTACCTAGAGTGTGATCCCACAAGCTTGAGGAGCATCACAGAGCCCTAAGATGCACAAGCCCTGTTATCTCTGCTGTTCGTGGAGACTTGCAGAAACTTTTTCGTCTTCAGGTTCCTTGAATATCTTAAAAGGATGATTGGTCAGTGTGAAAAATTGCAAGCCTCACAGCAAAACTTGGAAAAGGATTTAGTGTAGTTGAGACTATACATGGTAGGCCTGAGAGAGTGTATGGCTTCCCTTGTTGCTGATGGCAAAGTCTGAAAACGTCAGACCCAGAGGTAAACCAAATTCAGGGCTGGAGACTATCCTAATGCCTCTTGCCAGCAACACTGCAGATGCTGTTGGACCTTACAGGTACTGTCCCATGTCGTGTCCCATTAACTATTGCAGTCAAATACAGTAGAACTAGAAAATGCTTCATTATCTTATAGGAAGGTCTGAATTTGTTCATATATTCATTCAGGAGACTCAACAAATTCATCAAGGAGTATATAAATTCTGGGTATTTTAGTGTCTCTTAAAAGCTGCCTGTAGATCTTTTTGTATGGCTGTCTAATGGCTAAGAGCACTTGTCTAAGCAGTGGAAGTTTTGGATCAGGGTATTTAAAACTGTGTGTTCTTTGTCTATTGTAGTTTCTTCTGCCCAAAATTACAGGCTGAGCTGCTTGAGGCCTTTAAGCATCTTTCTTCTGTTGTCACATTGATTAGTAAGAGTCAGGAGGAACTAGAAGATGAATAAATAAAAAGAAGTGGAAACTTTAGCCAATGGTTACAGTGCTCACCTGGGTAGCAGAAAACCTGCAGTTCCATGTATTGAGCCAGGATTAAGTCTTTTATCCTTGTATTTATTCAAGCCTCAATGTTCTCAGGACTGTCAGGTCTGTTAATTTCAGACAAGCATTCTAGCTATTTGGCTATTTATGGTACCTAATGGAAGCTGTCACTGCTGGTCCTGTTTTACCTGTCTTGTGCATTTTGAGACTCTGTGCATATATACATATATATGCACAGGTGTATACATATGAACAGATACATATGCATGCATATATATGTTATTGAATATAGTGTGGTCATTAGTACATAACTGGACATAAGACTAGAACTGGTAATGAAGCTTCTGACTGATAGTGCCTGCCTGTTGGCTTTGCTAAGCAGCAATTAGAAAATGGGAATGTAAAACATGCAACAGTATTTAGGAGATGAAAGAAGTAATTGTAGGTGACTTTATCTACATGTATGTGAATATAAAAAACTTTTAAACGCGAAGAGATGTAGCAAATACTGCAGATACGGTGTTTTAACAAAAGTCCTAGACCAGTGAGGCTTTGTGAATAGAGAACAATGACTTTTATCAAATTTATTAAGAAACTCAGTTGTTGTGATGCCTGAGACGTGGGCGGTCATGGAAAGGAATGAGCTGCTAGAAAATCAAACAGGCCCCAGACAAAATAACTTGAGGTAGTGTGTGCAAACCAGAGGTTCATGGGTATGCTTTAGACCAAAAAAGATCAAAGTTCAGAGAGTTTCTGTGACCTAAGCCATTATATGCTTTGTTTTTTTACCATTCAGTATTGCTTAAGGCTATAGTTCCAAGAAATATGGTCAGCCTGTGCAAAAGCTAATTGCTTCAAAAAGGAAGGTTCCCATCTCTTACCAGCTCTTTTCCCTGCCTTTCTTATTTACTTTGTCCTAGCCTCTGGTGTTTGGTCCCTTCTATGATTCAATTAAATTTGGTAACAGTAGAAAAAAGAAATCCTTCTGTAGGGTTAGTGAAGTAAATCAGCACACAGAAACATCTAATAAGTGTTAGCACTACTCTGTTAATGCAAAAACAGGAGAGTCATGTAACCAGAAGGAAGAGGGCTTGCTCTCATTTGGCATTAAGGAAATTTAAATTGGTCAACTGTTTGTGGGACACAGCTGCAGTTTCTTTAGATATTGCTGTATGATTTGAGTATTTTTCCTCAGCTTTATATTTTCCTACTAGATTTAAGAGAGGTAATACTAGGTTGCTACAAGCTAAATGTGACAGCTCATGTAAGTCTGACTTCTGCCTTGGCTAGGCAGAAGTCTTCTGGGACAAAAATCAGTAATAACAAACTAATTAAAGCACAGCACCTAAACCATAAAAACATTTAGGAGAATGTCTTATTGTCCTTATGTATATTTTGTTCTTACACATTTTCTTCCACTCAAAAAAACCTGGAATTTTGATACATCATCTGTATCAACTTGATGGCATCACAGAAATGCCCACTACCATTGTGGATTTTATTCTTCAACCTCTTTAACCTTCTTTGCAACTTGTTGAATATTGGAGATGAGGTTTATATTCTGGAAATCCTTTACTTATCACAGAGTTATTTTTTCTCATACTTACTTGAGTAAAAGCAATTCTTTCATAAATTTTGATTTAACTTGAACATTCTACTTCTCACACTGTTTGACCTCACTACAAGTTACAGTAGAATTTTAAAGAAGGAGGTTGTATAACTATTCAAATAGTCTCTCTTGCTCTGTGTTTCCTACACTGGTTTCATTTATACATCAGTATTAATAAATTAATATATAATTATTTTTATTTATGCAAAGGTTATTGAAATACTACAGTTTCCAATACTTAACTCTGATAGCGTTATTTGTCAAGTAGTATTGCTTCTAGATGTCTGGCAATGTGCTATATGCTGTTACCTGCTTTACATCTCCTTGGGATATACTCTGGATTTCACTGCTATTAAAACTATACAAGTTAAATGAAAATTATAAGAAATAATTACTTTAACAATTTAAAATATTTCTATGGGTTGCTCCAAAACTTTATTTGCTACTGTATATTCTTATCATGATTATCCTGGTATCAGTGAGCTAATTTAATTCTGTTTTTAATTCTTAGTGCTGAGTCTTATGTTTAAACCTTAGGTCAATATCCTATGGATGACGAAGTTCAGGTGAGGGCGTAATCTTTATCCACTGTGATTTAGTCTGATGGATTTGCTGTTTGGAAGGTTTTAGCTTGGTGTTAAGCCTGTGTTTTCTTCTGTTTAATCACATTGCACTGAGCCTAATGATAATTCTTGCTAGAGAAGAATTCTCTTGTGCATTTCTTATGCCTGCTTTCATCGAATACTTGCAAGCAATCATAGTCATAAATTTTTTAGGACAGAAGGGACTGCAATATTCCGTTTGGCTTCTTATATAATATAAGCTATAGATCTTTTTTGTATTAATTCTTGTCTGAAATCTGATGAGTATTTCTTTTTTTAGTCTTCGATTCTGAAAGCCCTTCAGATTTGATAGCTGAAATGATTTGAGGAAAGACTAAAAACTGAACTGCATTATTTTTGCACTTTCTAGTTTGTCAGTGGAAAGCTTCGAGCAGAAAGTCTTTGATACTATAATTCTAAAACTGAATATTTTGCTCCTGGTAATCTCTTCTGTTTTTTAACATGGTGTTTCTGCATACAGATTCCAAACCATACTTGAGTTCCAATTTAATTTTTTATTTTTGGCAACTTGATTAAAAAGAGTCAAGGATTCAGTCCTGTCCTTGTTCAGGAAATTTCTCTCTTTGGGACTTAGTGTTATTCCATCCTCACTCTCCCAACTCAAGTAGAAGGTACGGAGTGAGCAGCCTTGTTCCTTTTCTGTTCTAGTAGAGCTTAAATGTGGTGTAAAGATAAGAAATTAGCTCTAGAATATATAACCTGTTATACTGCAGATGGTAACCCCTTTGGTAACATGGAGTTCAGTGTAGGCCGGCTTACTCCCAAGTAGCACGTCCTCAGCCAAACCTGTAGAAGAATTCCTTCTCCTTTGAGGTGATTTTGCTAAATCAAGAATTTGAGAAGTAACAGCTGTTGGTTTAGAGTCTTACTGCCTTTTGCTGGTGAAAACTTGTGCCTTTGTTGTGGAAGTTCAAGTTCAGTAACTAAAAATTTAGTTAATGAAAATTCTTTTTAAAACCTTTGACGGATTTCTGTAATTTTGAACACTGCTTTGTAGCCAATATTTTTTAGCTGTATGTGTTTGGAAGTATTTAATAATTAATTTTATATTGATCTGTTTTGAAATTTTTGAAGGTAACTTTAAAACCTCTGTGATAAAGACAGAGAACTTGCATGAGGTGTAGATATTTAAATTGTGCCCATCTACTTGCATGCATCACTTAAATGCAGTTTTTGTGCTAGATCCTTCTGGTGTATTAAAAAAACCCCTTGCTATTTCTTAGAACTCTTGGTTTAAGATGTTTGAGAGAAATCTTGAAGACAAAAATTTAACATCACAGTTAAATAGAAGTAGGAGCTGCGTATAATTTTCTTTATCATAAGATAATAATTGACAAATAAACAATATTGGAAGTGCCCATAACTATTTTCCTTAGATGTGCTGATTTGTTTAAAAGGAAGAAATCATCTATCCTTTTGACATTTGTGACTTTGAAAAGCAAATTGCTACGATTCCATAAGGCACTTCCTCCTTTATAGGTATAATTATCCTGAATGTGTGTTGTTTTGCTTTGTTTTGTTTAATAGAATGATATGACACCAGTCAGGCTACAGTGGGCAGAAATTCTTATGCCACTGCTGAAAAAGTACAAGTTGAACATAACATGGGGTGATCAGGATCTATTGAACATTATGTTTTTTCACAATCCAGGTAAGTCCACATTGATTCTAACATGACAAAGTTGATTGTTTTCTATGATGTTCAAAATTCCAAGAAAATACTCTTTTAGCAGACTTTTCAATGAAGTTATTCAATGGACTTTTCATTACTTTTGTTTTCTGAAAGTGTTTTAGAGGCAGTGTTAGAGCTTGCTAGAGTGTAATTAGCTGTTAGGTTTCAAAACAACTATACTGAAGTTTATAAAGCAGCCTTGAGAAGATTAATGTATTTCTTGAAACAATTTTGGTACTTAATCCAGAGTTTCATTTTTCTGCACAGAAAGTCTTTATGTTTTTCCTTGCCAATGGAATTATCGGCCTGACCACTGCATCTATGGAAGCAATTGTAAGGAAGCTGAAGAAGAAGGTGTATTTATTCTTCATGGAAACAGAGGTGTTTACCATGATGATAAACAACCAACTTTTAGGGCTGTCTATGAAGCAATAAAAAATGTAAGTGTTTTCAGCATTGTACTTGTGCAAAGTTATTTTGTATTATTGTATTTTTATCTACAGTGCTGCATGTATTTTGGAGGTTATGTGTTACAAAGTAATTTTTTTTTCTTTTTTAAGTAATATTAAGTATTTCACCAATTTTTCGTTTACTGCTTGGATACAATTCCGGTGTATTCCTTTTGTGACAAGCATCTTTTGAAACATTGTGTAGATGATGGCTAGGTTAGGATTCTAAAATATTGCCTATAGTTGTCAATCTTTATTTAAAAGGCTTTATTCTTATTCCTTTAATAAATACATCTAGTAAATGGTTTCTGTGAGCATTTGGAGATCACCAGAAGGCTTCATTTTTCTGGAGATTCTAAAATGCAGACAAAACCCTCTGCTTCTTCCCAAGGCTTGTGTGTGTTTACTGCAACATTTTAACATGTAACTGTAGCTAGATTTGGATTGTAGAAAATATTTTTTTTACACTGTTGTGACCTTTTCTAGAAATTCAGTGTATTAACATGTTGCTGTTCCTTTAAGTACTAAGCACAGTGACTTTTCATTCTGCAAATAAGTCATCTAATAAACTATTTATCACTACATCAGTATACTCACTGAAGAGCTGTAAAATTTAGCACTGATGCACATTTTAATGTAGCAGGCTATTGTGTGTGTATAACCTTCCAAAATCAATAGTATATTTTAATGGTGCTTTATTACATGTTGTCATATGGATATAAAAATGAAGAAAAGTACTTTTGGGGGTCTGAGAATACATTGCAGGGAAAGTGAATGTGTTTCCATAAAAATACGATTTCTTTGTTTCCTTTGAGCATTGTCAAAAACCGAAGAAAAAATTATTTCTTTTTATTTATGATCCCATTTGGTTTATGAATATGTCAGAGAAAGTATGTAAAACACTGCTGATTCAGTGGTAATAAGATGAACAAAATAATGTTACTTTGAAATGCTGTTTTAGCTTATCATTTGTTTATAAAAAATATTGCACAGTTGCATTAATGACTTCTTTATTTCATGTCCATGTTAAACATAGTATGTGTTTGACCATCATTCAGTTTAATGAAACTTCAGTAGTACCACTTTTCATACTGTTGCTTCATTGTAATTTGGTAAGCATTGTATTCCTTAAAAGTTATATGTCATTCAAGAAAGTCACTGTTCAATAAAAAAGCAGAAATCATTTTAGATCTGTAAATTTTCAATTTAATAAGGTAATTTTAAATTACTTCCTTGCCTGTCTGGATGTGTTCATTGTTTATTTAAAAAAAAAAATCATGCTTGTTAAGCTTATTGAAAGTGTTAAGAGAATATTTCTGTAATTTAGAAGTGTTTTTCTAATATTGTATTCAGAAGCTCTGAGTTCTTTAATAAAACCATTTAAAAAACAAGTAAAAACAACAACCCCCCCCAAAACAAGTAAACATTTAATAAACCTATAGAAAGCAAATACTATGTTCAGAGGCATTTTTATAAAACGCTTTAGTAATTCTGAATAATGACGCACTTCCATATTGACCTTAAATCTCCTTTTCTTAACCTTTTTACAGTATTCCTTTGGAGGTGATCTTGTTCGTTCCCTGTTGCAGCCCCTGGAACTGGAATTAAGGAAAACCATGCATACATACTGTGGAAGAGTATACAAAGTGTTCATAAAGCAGCTAACGAAAAGCATAAGAGACTTGTATGCCAGAGGATCAAAGGGAAGGTGATTTTTACTCCAAGCTGTTAAATCAAGAGACTGAATCAACATACTTGTCAAAAGGTGCAAAAATTCTAATATGGCTTGAATTAGCTCTTAATGTGCCCAGATAAAAGTTTACTAGCATACATAAAAATGAAGAAAATATTCATGTAATGAAGAAGAGGAACTTTTTTATGCAAAGGTGATTTTTTTTCTGTTTTGAAAAATTTAATCACTGCTAACATTTATCTTGGATCCAATGATTTGGGTGTTACTGGCTTCTGTGGTCCGTAATTTTAGTCTACATAATTCAGTTATCTAATGATGAAATGAACAAGGAAGAAATGAAGATGGCTTTATTTGGGAGTGTACCTCATATATTGTCTAAAATTCTGTAAAACTGTGAATGTAGCAATAACTGAGTCAGCAGCACTAATCTCACTTTGAAGGTGTGAGCCTTTATGTAAACAAAGTTGTTTACAAGTGCAGAAAATACTCTGTTTTCAAAGAAATGTGATATAATCATTGACAATCTGTATGTGCCTTTATATGTTCATCTCTTAAATATTGAAGTACTGTTTTGACAATCTTGTTTTAATTATCTTAGATGTCAACTGCACACTACAATTACAATTTTTTGGGAAACTCATAACTAGTATGTGATACTAGTTTTCTCTGTAGATAAAGAGACTTCTTAATATCCAGCATTTTTTTAACATTATTGAGCCATCATGGCCAAAAGATAGAACAGAGTTGAGGGTTTTTTTAGAAAAAATTGATTTTGAAGTTGTCTGTCTTAAAATACTTTTTAAAAATTACATGGTTTTGCAGCTTTATAGGGCATTTTGGAAGTAGAAAAAACCAAACAGTGGAAAGCTGTTGCTGTTATGTTCCCTTCCTAAGAATTATTACCTAATGATTATTATAAAGTATTTAGTACCTAAACGTGAAGAGCTGTATAAGAGTTCTGATGCTTCATCAGACTCTATATTAGATGAGTTTCTTAGAGAATATATCCTGTTACCATATGTTTTTAATAACATGGCTTTAAAATAGTTTTGGCGCAGATCCTCAACTACGTGAATGCATTACTGTCAGTAGGGTGCTAGTGATTTACGACAGGTAGAGAATTAAACTTTCTTTAGTTACCTTAGTGGAAAAAAAAAATCTGTTTGTGTAATACAAACTTTTTTCAGAGAAAAAGATGAAGAAAAAGGCTGAGTTCTGGTATTATAGTAAAATATTATTTAAACTTGCATGGTATGAAATGTATTTGTAAAGTATATTTGAACTTGGATAACCTGTCTAACTGAGATGAAGTCTTCATAAAGTGAGTTTTTGGATTTCAGGAAAGTTCCTGTGTATTGAACATGGAGGATCCACTCACTGACTTGCACCTTCATCCCAACCCAATTTTAGAAGCTTAATTTTTGTGGCTCGCTCTTTGTTAAAAGCAGGCTGGCTCTGACTCCCAGATCCATGTGAGCTGGATGAATGCTTTAGCAGCAGAAAAACACACTCCATTGTAAGCAGAGTTTATATTCTGCTCCTAATCTCCCTGCTGGCTCAGGGTGTAGATTTCTGGGATGGAAGCTAGGAAGCAGTGGGCCTTGCATTTACTTACGGTCTCCTTTCCTTGCTATGTAACCTTTTGAAGTCTGAAAATTTAGAAATCTCTGTGAAGGTGAATACTGTTATTGACTGATTTTTTTACAATATGCAATGCATTATTTTTTTACATAAATACTGATTTTTATATCAATTTGTCTTGAGCTTTTTTTTGCTTGTACTGTGTGTATTTAAAAAGTCTTTCTTTCAGCCTGTTTTTTTGTGTTTGTCTTTGCAGAAGCTTTCAGTTTTGAATTGATTTTGAGCATGTGGTGTGCATGTGAAGATACTGCTTAAAACCCAATGAGCCATTTTAGAAAAAAAAAGTGGAATGTGAACATGAGCAGTAACCCTTCCACTTAAATTTCAGTTTTCATGGGGGTTAGAAAAAAAAGGGTTAATACTGAAGCTTATGATACAATAAAAATTCTTACTTTGTGCTTATTTCAATAGAAGTTTACTTAGCATATTACAAATAGCAAAGTATACTGCCTTATGCCATAGTTTTTGTTTAGTTTTTATTAATATAAAATTAAACAGCTCACCTTGACTATCCATTCCCAAGTAACACTCATGAACACTTCAGAAAACTTAAAAAAAAATCAAGTGT
The DNA here is from genome assembly GCF_000687285.1 of Phaethon lepturus. Classification (NCBI taxonomy): domain Eukaryota; kingdom Metazoa; phylum Chordata; class Aves; order Phaethontiformes; family Phaethontidae; genus Phaethon; species Phaethon lepturus. Next base: position 29,597 of record NW_010524401.1, on the reverse strand, counting down.
TTATTGTCTTCCATTAAGTAACTCCAGAGTATTTGCCTGTTTCAAATAAATTTTTAGTTCTGAAATCCCTATGTCTTAAATTTAGAAAGATGACCTAACTTTAAAAACAAATCTGTCTTACAAAGAAAAAATTTGGAGGCAGTAAGAAGACTGGAAAACCAAGTAGTGTGATAAAAAACAGATATTCCCAAACATTTCAATACTTGATTTGTAAAGTTCTATGCATATAACTGTATAAACTTACATCTAGCCTGCGAATCTTTAATTGCTTCTAGTTTTAAAAACGTTGCTTTTTCTGCAGACATAGTAAGTAACCAACAAAATACAGATATGAAAATTACATAACTTTAGAAATCCCATTTTTACTGATTTATTTATTATAAAATTATTTAATGCTAATAGAAGTGTAAAGTTTCATAGAAAAATGTAAACATCAGGAAACATACATTCAGGTTAAGACAAATCTGTTTTAATGCTTGATTTCTGTCTATATCGGTACCGTTATTCTGTCTCTGTTTAAAGGGATCACAGTCTCATGGTAGAAGAGACCTAATTGAAGATGTGTGATCTCTTTTGTATGAAATCCTATCTCTCTCTGCAGGTGGTATAAAAGGCCAGCTATCCCTTAATGAGACCGAAACATTCTTATGTATGGTACTTGTACCTCTGCCTGTATAAGCCTTAGAAAAATATTTTTCTAAAGTTATTTTTTCCAAAATTTAGACTGAAGGTGACCTTAATGCCAGTTGAATTGATTTTGGTAAGCTTTTGATTTAAATTTAGAAGGGTTAAGAAAAGAGGTTTAGAAGGAAGAAAAAAAAATAATATATAAAAATATATATATATTTTTCCTTATTCTGATTTTAAACAGATTTTAAAGCAATATGGAATTGCCTTTTGCTGGTTTTGACCTAAATTTGCTCAATCTATAAACTTCTGGCAAAATGTTGTTTGGAAAACTGAACTGCCAGCATTTTTGTTTATTTGTACCCGGTTTCTGTCCATACTAGACATACTCCAACCACACAGGCTTTCCACACCTCTGACTGTGCACTTTCTATAACAGGATGACTGAGAAGCCAGTTGTCTTTCTTTTCCTCCTCCCAAATCGTACTTTCTATATAGACAGTAGAAGTATGAAATAATGGGAAGGTACTTCAAGGATCTTGGAACAGAACTTAGATGTATCTTATGTGGTTGTTGCTGTCAGTCTAAGTACTTCAGTGCACAGAAACACTCAGAAGTGATGTCATAACTTGTATTTTTCAAAAGGAACCTTAGGTGTTTTTCTGTCATGTTTCTAATTTCTTTGGACATCTTCTGTCCTGTTTCTTTTTTGGCACTTAAGTTCTATCCAGCTGAATTTATCTATATATTTGAGAAGAATAACTTAAATTTCTACAAAGTTTTGCACAAATAACAGCCAAGTTATTTGTTCAAGTGGGCAAGGCATGAACCCAGCAAGTAAAATTTAAAAAAACTAAAACAATAGTGTATATACTTTTAAGTCCCTTAGAAAAATGAAAAATGTTGTTTGATACAAGTTTTAGCTTTACAGAGAAACACTTAACAACTTGCTTACTGTATTTAACTGCCAAATCTTAATGCAGGATAATTTTCTATAGAAATGCAGGTTGCCTCACAGTTGCTTTGTAGTCCCAGTAGACTACTAAAAACTATTACTCAGGTTTTAAAAACAGAAGATGTTTGCAGAGGTAATAGTGAATTTTCCACTTCAGGAAGTGAGGGGAAAATATAATTTTAAAGTAGTTCTCAAAATCTCTCTCTTGTAACCACTTAGTGGATCTATATAAGAACAGCTTGTCCTCCAAGGTTGTAATAAAATTTAAGATTTGTGTTTCTCCAATGCATTTTTAAGCCTTTGTGGGTCTATTAAAATTTAAGTTTCTTGAAGGAATATTAAGCAATCAGAAATTCTTGCGTTGAAGAAGTTCAGTTGTGTCTCTTCAGTTTTGCAGTTGCTTTATGCACAGCTGCATTCAATTCTTTAGAGTCCTCATTTAAACTTACGAATGTGCATCTTCCTGTATATTTGCTAGCAAATTTGTACAAGGCTTCTTTCTTCTCCCCTCTCTCCTTTCCCTGCACTGCTTTTTAAAAGATAATCACTAAGCTCTTCTTTCATTTGAATGCTTATAAAAATGACAGGAGATGTTATTACAGGTCTCTTTGCAGAGACCTGTAATTAAAGGAGGACCTGCAGTCCTACTGTGGTTGAATTTTTTTTTTTCCTTCGTATTGCTATTTGAGGATGGTCAGGTAGGAGGAATTTTTGAGCATTTAGTAAAGTTGTTATGTTTCTTGAGTGATCAAGTAGTAGTTTCTTCCCTGAATCAATGAATATCGCTGTCCTCTATGATAGATGCTTGGCTGCTGTCTGCCTACTTGATCAATAAGTTTGCAAGTTCCTTTAATCAAAGCGGTGACTGTCACTTCTAGATCTGGATTTTAAAGACTCATCCCATATCTGGGCACCACCTTAGTTGCACAAACCAGGGACCTAACCTTTTTCCTCTTCTAGATGTCCATCTTTGATTTCATTTCCATGTTTTTGTTTCCAGCTGGGCCCATAGGGATAAAATAGTGAGATTTAGATTTCTGAAAAATAATCAACAATTTTGAAATAGTATTCTATCCTTGAACCTAACTTCTGATTTGGTAGATGTAAGGCTTAGCATCCTTCGTTCAGTCAAATCATTTGACTTTTCCTGTGTCAGGGCTTACGTAGAGGGACAGCCGAATATCTCTTCAAAGACTGATTCCTTGTTTCCTTTGAACTCCAGGGAAAGGAACAGCAGCTCTTGAACTCTAAGTCGTTGCTGTAGATCCTCTGTATCCTATCTAAACTGTTTGAAACCAGTAATAACTGTCCCACTGCTGCTATTTAGTAACATTGTTTTTAGTGTTTTTTCTAATGGTCATGCTGAAAGGGGAGGGGAAATGATGAAGTTCTTCAGATCTCCTTGTTAGTTCCTGCCCTGCTATCTTTAGAATTCCACATGACACTTAAAAAAACCAACCAAAACCCAACTTTCTGCATCTGGGTCAAAGCCAGAAGAGAATAAACTTGATAGGTTCTCCTGACACATTAACACCTTCATTTAGGAATGCGCTTTCCCTGGCTGTGGCCCTCACTCATAGATTAAGTCAAGGCATTTTCCTTGCACTGTTTATCAAAACAGGTCTGCAAGAGCAGAACTAGTCAGGTTTTGATACAGTTTATTGCTGTTTTGAGTGCCAAACTTGTAAGATACAGGTATATTATGTTCCCAAAGTCAGTCTGTTAGAAGCCTGTAATAGTATAATCAATCTTAAGTCTACAGTCTTGTGACTGCTTTTCAAGGTACCTGTTGAACTGATATTCTCACTCAAATTCCCCTTTCTTCCTTCTGTACTATTTTCCACAGATAACTTACTGATCTATTTGTCTTTTTAGAGCAAAGCAAAAATTTGGGAGTTTACTTTAATAAATGTCCACTTGAAACCAACAGAATTTTGCTAGGAAGGAAAGGGACTGTGAAGTTTGTTTGCTAGTAAATTGTTTCTGTGCTTCAGACTTCTGTAAGGTCATGGAGTGCAAACATGGAACTTGCCTGTGTCTTCCTCACTGCTTGGAGAAGTGCTGCTAGATTGTGCTGTCTTTAATTTCCTCACTTCTAGCATCGAACACTGATTTATAAAAATGCTTCCTCAGGGGCCTTTCTATTTTATCTATTTGTATTAAGCCAACTGAGATGAACAATTTATTAGAATAATTTAATGTATTTCCTACTACCTTCATATTCTGAGAGGTCACATTCTCTCCTATTCTTTCTTTGGGTCATTTAATATCATATCCTCATTCTCAGAATGATAATCTGTGTACAACAGGTTCATTTTTTCTTTTATATCTATGTTGTATGAATCTCAATGATCTGCCAGTCATTTGTGTACACATTTTACTAGAGCAATTCACATTAAATCAGTCTGTAACATTCATATTGAATTGCTTTGAAATACAGAAGTAGATGTAGAAGTTACCCTAAACTGCAAATCTTTGTGGTTGAATTAATGAGTATTTAGGCCTCCAAGAAAATGAAAGCAATATAATCAGTTTTAACTCCTGATTTAAGACTAGGAAATTAAGTTTAATTAAAGCTGATGGTCTAGCCTTATAATGCTAACCTGCTGTGTCTCACTGAGCAGCTGGTGCCTAGAAGACACTCTGCTTGGTTGTTGGATATTGTGAAACTTGCAGAATTATGTCATGCAGTTTCTGACTAGTCACTGGTGCTTCTTTTAATTTGAAAATGTTCTGTTGTGTCTTACTGTTTTGTTTTACGTTTTTATGGCATGGTTAGTGTTATCCAAAGTGAATCGGGATTACAGGTCTAAACCAAAGAAATAAAACCCACTTTTACTACCTAGGGTGTGTGATATACTATATTTATCTTTTGATTTTATATTTTTTACTAGTCTAGTGGGTAAACTTGATGTATTTGGGGTACTTGTCTTTCCTGCTTGCCCTTTCTTGCTTGCCTCCTTTCTCTGCTACCCCTCTGGTCGTCTTGCTGCCCGTCTCTTCCAGGAGTTGGTGTCAGTCCATCTGCTCTTCTCATGATGCTCATTCTGGATCTTGGTGGTTGGTATGCCCATTAGCCAGGTATTGCTTCTGCCACCAGTTTCAGAACTCGGCTGCTTGCTGTGATAAGCTAACCGCACTGTTTCCGGCCAAAAGGGAATCCTGGTGTAGGCTTGCTGCTTTCTCCACAGTGCTAATGGATGAGCACGTGTCTGAGCATGTAAGCATGTTACTGACCCAAAGTAGGTCTGAAGAAGTGCCATGTGTTTCTTGGTTGTAGCCCAGGGAATAAACTTGGTTTTCCTTTCAGCTTTGTGTAGACTATTACAAAATTGTTAATCTTCTTTACTAGAGGTGTGCTTTCAGGAAGAAAGCTTGGCTGATGAAGCCGTAACAATTAAACAGAGGTAAGCGGAGCTATTCAGCTTGCCTGAGGCACGCAGACTCAGCCGGGCTTTGGAGAAGAGCGTGAACAAACGACAAGTGCCAGGGCAGCTGCTGTGCAGTGAGGGGCTTGGCCTCCGCCCTGTTCTGGTAGGTGCTGGGCAATCTTGGAGGGAAAAGCGATCTTCAGTCAACTCTTCTTTCTGTACACGTACAAAGAGAGAAAATTGACTTATGACATCAAAAAGCCCAAACAAATTTTAGAGGGATTATGGAATGCAATAGAGAGTGCACAGTATGTAAAATTGTTCTAGCTGAAAAATTAATGGCTTGCAAATAGCCCATTGAAATGCACAGGTATTTGAGAAGTATCTTCTCTGGTTCATATAAACAATGAATAAAGCAGCAAAAATAATTAATGGTAGGATATTGCTTCAAAATAGATCAATATCGTATTTTTGCAGTAATCCTATTTGCCTACCTTGATCTTTTTTTGGCCAGAAGGATAGAGTGTAATTAATGAAAATTGATTTAGCTTGAAGAATAAAGTGTTAACAGTTTGCAATTATAAGAAAAATGAAACATCTAGAGAAATTTTGGTGTGTTAGACCTCAAGCAGTGTCTAAATTAATTAGAAGTTGCTTTGTTAATGTACACTTGTCAAGTAGTACACTGGGAAGAACTTTTGTACAAAAAAAGACTTGTATTTTATAATTTTTAGAGTCTAAAGTTGAATTAATTCCTATTTGCAAAATACATGTGTTTTGAGAACACCGCATCCTATAGTGTAAGTCTACAGTAACTGTTAGATATAAAAATCCAATTGCTTTGGAATGAGAATTGTTGTGACACGTTACCCTCTTAGAGCGGTATCTTGTCTCTGCAAATATGTAATTTTAAAGGATTAGATTATATGGTGTGTTGGGCCCGCTACTACCCTTCCTTTTCATCTAAATTATGACTCTTTGGGGAGCAAACATTTTTTCTTGGTATCAGCAAAACAAGTGTCCGTTACCCTAAACAGCGCTGAAAAGCAGAGCTCTGAGACGGTTCTGTCATGACACCCACTGGCACATTTGTAAGCGTTAGAGGAGACAAGCGTAACTGTTTCTTCAACAGAGCCATTTAGCGGTTCTGTGCCTGACCGAAATCACTAGCTCACTGCTTCAAAATACTATGTAAGCGCAGAAGAAATACAGTAGTGTAGAGTCTATAACAAGAAGGATAAATACGGACCTTCTGACCTCCTCTAGAAAACCTCAAAAATCCTCCCGTAATTAGTTTTACTCCTAAAAGCAAAAGTTCCAGAAGCTCTTTGAAGTCCATGAGGGATTTCGCTATTGCTATTGATTTAATATGAAAGTGCTCAGATACTGTAGCAATGGATGGCAGCATAAAGCACCAATAAATCGATTAATAGAGTTTAGCCTTGGGGTGTGTGTTAGTTCATCTAGTCTCATCTGTCGTATATCACAAGCCATTAAATTTCTCCCTGTTACCTCTGTACTGAACCCAGTAATTTGTTTGACTAAAGCATAACTTGTGTCCAGCTAAATCATACCTTTCAGAGAAATGTCCAGTCCTGGTTTGAAGGCATAAAGACGGAAAATACTTCCCTTTGCCATTTTGTTGTGGTGGTTCTTCATCGTTCTCACGGTGATGAGTGTGTGCCTTGCGTCTCATTTGAATTTCTCTGGCATTAGCTTCCAGCCATTGATTCTTTTTATGCCTCTCTTCTCCGGGGGAAATTGCTCCTTAATATCCGGCAGTTTCTCCTCATGGAGGTACTTCGATGTTGTGATCAAATCACTTCTCGGTTTCCTTTTGGATAAGCCAAACAAGTTGAGCTCATGAACTCTCTCTCACTAAAACATGTGTCCTCCAAGTTTTGTGGCTTTTTTTTTTTTTTTGTAACTACATCAATTTTCCAGAGTCGCCCTTAAAATATGGGCACCAGGACAGTGTACAGGACTTCAGTATAATCACAGACTTGGTAATTTTGGTACATAGGTAAAATTTTCCTAGTCCTTTTTGACTTTATATACTGAATGCTCATGTTAGCTCACTTTCCATTCCTGGGATAAGATCTACATTCCTTGATGTGGTGTCATTTGTCTTCATTAAAATGAGCTCAGCCTGGTGCCATTTCACCACAATAATGCAGATTCATCGGTGCAACTGATGTCATTACCACAGTTTATCATCTTGCCAGGTATTGTCGTCTGCAAGCTTCAGCAGCCACAATTTTCTATTTACTTCCAGATCACCAGTGAAAGCTTTTAATAATGTTACGTCCTTTATAACATCACCGGAAACAGCTCTTTGATAACACTTTTCTATAAAAGCTTATTTGTTGAGAGTTAATCTTGCAAGAGTCTGATGTTTCTGTTTTTTCTCTGCATAGCATAATTTCAGCTTCATGGAACAACAAAAAAAAAATATTCTGGAATAAATACCAGGTATTTTTGGCATGCTTTATTTTCCTGGAAACCGCACTGATTGCTTTTGATTGTAGTATTTGCTTTTAATTCTCTTCCAGTTAATTGTGTTGCAACCTGTGTAATTATTTTTTTGTGGGAATAGTCTAATAGTAGTCTGACTACAAGTAACTTAGTATTTTGAATAATACTAAAATTATTCAGGTTATCTTCTGGAATTTTCTAGGAATACTAAGATTCATTGTAACTAGTAGCAGCAGCATTCTTCATGAAATTCTTTCATTGTTTCCTACTGTAAATTGATCAGAATATTATAATCAGCTGATATTATGATCAGCTGATGTGCTGATTTTGAAATATTTATACCTGGTCAATGTTTGTTTACCTTTCTTCTGGTTTGCTAATGGAAAGGAAGGTATTTCAACATCCTCATGTAATGCAAACGTATTTTATTTCTGAATGCAGAAGAATTAATTGAATGTTTTTGCATTATCAACGACATTATTATTAGCAGTGAAACCAGGTTTATTTCTTTTGTTCATAGTTTATTCCAAAAATTACAGCATTGTATCCTTAGTCCTGTCAGCTGCAGGGATTTTTTCCCCCCCAGATGTAATACTTGTCAATTTTGCAATATGAACGTGATGATAATTCCTACAAAATTTAGTAATTTGTAATTTTTACCTTTTGTTATTTTTATCTTGCTGAAACTTACCGTGGCACAGTCATCTTTGTGTCACTCTGCAAGATGCTTGTCTGCCAGCTGGAGTATTGGACAAAGCTGGCGTATCTGCCGTTACTCTGCGTCTTTTCACCTCCAGGTTGGGCAAAACTGTAACGAACTGTTCCAGAAGATAATGCCTTTGCTTCCAGTCTTTGACACTGTGTGTGCACACCGGGATATGAAGCAGGCTAACCAACTCAGTACAGGAGATTTCCCCCAGGAGAATCAACAGATTTCAAGCCTGCTACAGCCATGTGCAGGGGGAATGAGATGTTTAAAGGTCTGTGAGTTTAAGCATGTCTGTATTCTTGGCACAATGTGAATGTGAATATAAACAGCAAATAGACTGTGAAGAACATCCGTTTAGGGATAAACTGTCTTCCTCTTTCAGCATTTAAAGGACTCTGCTGATACAGATGGAAATGCTTGTGAGGTTGCTGTACTTGAAGAAAAAGTACTTTTGAGAAGAGATTACCACTCTACCACAGGCTGCTTTTCTTCGGGTCATTTTTCTTCTCGGCACGGATTCCCTTTGAAGCTGAAATCTGGAACTTTTCTGACATCAGAATGTGCCCGGAAAAGGAAAATGTTGACAAAAGCAAGACTCACTAAAACTGAGCAAGCAGATGCCTATGTTAAAGAATAACACAAGGTCTAGTTACGGTAGCCCTCCCTCACTATTCCAGTCCTGAACAGGAGTTCTGTTTCCCCAGGGCCAGCTGCAGCGAGCGCAGAGCGGTGAGGCGCACCCAGGGCCTGCCCCAGCAGAGCCGCGGCCACGCGGCCCCGTGCAGCTCTGCACACCCAACGCGCCTCGTGCCCCGGCTCCTCTCCCCATTTCGCCCGGGACCACCCCTCAGCATGAGCCTGCCAGCCCGCCTGTTAGCAGCACCTGGCATGGGCCGCATGGCCGTGCAGGTGTGAGGCAGGGTATTTAAGGAGTTGGTGTTTGTGCTGGTTTTGGCTGGGGAAGAGTTAATTTTCTTCACGGTAGCTAGTATGGGGCTATGTTTTGGATTTGTGCTGAAAACAGTGTTGATAACACAGGTGTTTTGTTCTTGCTGAGCAGTGCTTACACACAGTCAAGGCTGCCTCTGCTTCCCACAGCACGCTACCCACGAGTGGGCTGGGGGTGCACAAGGATTTGGGACACGGCTGGAACAGGTGACCCCAACTGACCAAAGGGATATTCCATACCGTATGATGTCATGCTCAGAATATAAAGCTGGGGGAAGAAGAAGGAAGGGGTGGAGGGACATTTAGAGTGATGGCCTTTGTCTTCCCAACGTCTTCCCAAGTAACCGTTACGTGTGATGCAGCCCTGCTTTCCTGGAGATGGCTGAACACCTGCCTGCCCGTGGGAAGTAGCGAATTAATTCCTTGTCTTGCTTTGCTTGCACACGTGGGCTTTTTGCTTTACCTGTTAAACTGTCTTTATCTCAACCCATGAGTTTTCTCACTTTTCCAATTCTCTCACCCATCCCGCTGGGGCAGAGTGAGCGAGTGGCTGCGTGGGGCTTAGTTGCTGGGATGGGGTTAAACCACGACAGCAAATCATGGCTGTGGGTCCTGAGGGTCCCTGGATGCTAGCGACTTCAGGAGGTGGCTGTGATACCCACCAGCATGCAGCCACATGGTCCTATTTATCTGGTCCGTCATATACCTGAAGACATCCTTGTGGGATCTCGCATCACAACCGAGTTTTATTCTGTGCCGTTCCTTTCTCATCTAGAGATTACAATAAAACACTGCTGGGATTTTTTACATTGGAAGATGTAACGTTTATATTGTATCACTGAAACAGTTGCCAGCAATACCTGTTTTGGTCTCTTTCTGTTGGTCTTGCGTGTCAAACTGGCTTGCTTTGTAACGGCTTCTGCATTGGTATCTCGCTGCTCTGACTAGCAGGTTTATTTGCTTTGCGTTTTCAATAACGAAGTAGCCAAAAGTCACCTTTAGTACTTTCCTTAAAAGTAACTAATCTTTTGATACCCTAGGGCTTTGAATCAATGGTTTTAAATCAATATTTTCTATATAAAGTTATTGTTTATCTTCACCCTGCGCTCTGCAGACTGAAAATCAATGGGGTATGTTTGTGAATTGTACAAGAGCATGGGATAGGCAAAGAATTAGACGTTATGCTCTTCTGGGAAATGCACAAAATTAAGGAAATTAAGTGGCACTCTTCTCAGTAAAACCTCTAGTATCTATCACTGTTTTCATGCGGTTTTGTTCTTAAATATCTCTTGGGCACTAATTGAAAAGGAAACGATTTTATTTTTCAGGATGCAGTGAAATCTTGAACAACAATTAAAATACAGAATGTTTTGGCAGTCTTTAATGATGTAATTGGTTCTGCGGACGGAAAGAGTTCACGAACTGCTTTGCATTTCTTTCACATTTGGTCTTAATTTCCTGCTTACAGTCATCTAGGAGCCGAGATTCAACAGCGTCTCGGGGGAAAGAGAGTGCAACAGTGCAACTTTAATAGCATCAGATGTGTGTTCATCTCAGGCTTTTTGTTTTGCTCTCTAAATTTGTTATATTGAGTATTACAACAAGCTGTGTTCTTTGAACTCCTTTTTCATCTATATTTTTAAGAGAGGTTACTTGGTCCAAAACTGAGTTTGCTAAGAAAACACATATTGATTTTATGTAACATTAGTTTCTGTTATTTCATGAAATTAACACATTCTAGTGGTCTGGAGCAAAACAGGAGGAGCATGGGCATGTTTTGATGCCTAAAGCCTTCATTTTGTTAAAGAAGTTTTTCACAGTGTTGTTTTTTTTCTGAAAACATTTGGTGACGTGGTGAACAGTTTCAACTGGTCAGTCACTCCAGTGAAGTGATACTAAGAAAAATTAAAACAATGACAGTTCAACAACTTAAAGAAGAAGTTTCTAGCCCTCTCTAGCCTCTACAGCTGCAGAATGAACTGAATGATAATATTTTGATTTGGTTACCTGAACAACAGGAAAAAAAAGTCTTCATCCAGATGTTTGCATCCCAGACTGGTGTGAAAGGTCACAGTGCTGCATCTCCCTAGGGAAGGAGACTGGTTTTTCCTCTATTCCCTCTTGGACTTAATGAACCCCGTGAAGGTGCCCTATGAAGGGGGTGTTGTGGTTTAGCCCCAGGCGCCAACTCAGCCCCACGCAGCTACTTGCCCGCTCCCCCACGGTGGGACAAGGGAGAGAATCAGAAGAGTAAAAGTGAGAAGACTCGTGGGTTGAGATAAAGACAGTTCAACAGGGAAAGCAAAAGCCGCGCACGCAAGCAAAGCAAAACAAGGAATCCATTCACCACTCCCCATGGGCAGGCAGGAGTTCAGCCATCTCCAGGGAAGCCGGGCTGCATCACGCGTAACGGTTTCTTGGGAAGACAGATGCCATCACTCTGAGCATCCCTCCCCCCCTTCCTTCTTCTTCGTCCCAGCTTTATATACTGAGCATGACGTCGTATGGTATGGAATAGCCCTCTGGCCAGCCTGGGTCAGCTGTCCTGGCTGTGTCCCCTCCCAGCTCCCCGTGCACCCCCAGCCTGCTCGCTGGCAGCCCAGCACGACTCCCCCCTGTCCTTGACTGCTCAGCAACAACTCAAAACAGCAGCACTTTATCAACATTTTCTCATCCCAAACCCAAAACACAGCCTCACGCTAGCTTCTGTGAAGAAAATTAGCTCTATACTGGCTGAAACCAGGACAGGGGGGAGAGAAAGAAGGGTGCTGCAATGTTCTGCTTCCTTCATATGTTGGGGGTCTCAGTTTTAGGGTGAAATCTGCCTGCCTTTTTTTTTTTTTTCCTAGTTATCTTTACTACAGCCACTGACAACTTAACTGTTAAATTAACCCCCTGTTAGCCTCCCCTTGACTGTGTATCTTAGGCTGCTGTTCTTTTTCATCTTCTCTCTGGATTTGACTGCATATTCTCTTGTCCCTGCTGATTGATCTGGGGTGCTGCTGACCAAGTCACTTCTATGGTTGACTGCTCCTCTTTAGAATTTCGGAGGTGGTCCCTCCCCTGCCAGCATCCTCATTGCTCTCCACCTGTCTGACCCCTTCACCCTACACCCATGGCTTCACCAGCATGGTCTGTCCATGGCTGCAGCCCCATCAGGACCCCCGGACCTACTGTCCCGTCCCCCGGGTCACCCTGATGGGAGTGCTTCCACTGTGACCCGACCTGCGCACTCAGGGTGGGAGGCTGCCATGGAGGCTGCAAACCCTCCGGGCTGCTGCCATCCCTTGTGCTCCTCATTTCCTGCAGCCTCTTCTCCTCTATTGCTGTCAACTTCGACTGCCAGTTCTTCATGGCAAAAGTCAGCTCTCTACTGCTTCGTACGACTTCAGCTGCTGGGCGTCAATTCTGAGTGAGAACAACCGTGGTATAAATAGCATCTTGACACAGCAGCAGCCCAGAGAGTCCCAATGAAATGGTAATGACACAAAAGCAGTTCCATCCAAGCTGTGAAGGGTTCCCTCCAGACCAGACTGTGACTACCTTTTCATTCCGGGGTCTTATTCAGATGCTTTTTTAAACTGGTCCAAAGTGTGGGTTGTAAATCTCTTTGGGCTACTATTAGAGCTGTCTCACTTTGTAATGATTGATAGGAAATAAGTTATGGGAGGAACTCTAATTTCTTATTTACAGAGGCCTGTAGAAGGACACAGACAGTGACAAAGCACAGCTTTTCCCTCTGAGAGTAGGAGTCAGAAACGCCTTGTATTTCTTCTGGCTGGTCAGTGCAATAAACTACCCTTACCCATCAAGGACGTGATTTAGTGCTCAGTGAAAACAATCAAAATATTTGTATTGCTCTTAAGAGCAGGGAAAGGTTGAATCAGCCTTTCTCCTAGGGTCACTGAAACCACACGGAGTGAGCTGCAGGGCTGAAGTGAGCAGAACTTCGCCTGCCTTTCCCACCGGGTCACGGAGGCGTGAAAGACGCGGAGCAGCATCGCTATGAAACTCGTACATGAGCTTGTGTATTGGCTTGTGTATAAAAGCTCCCATGTTCGCTGGTTCTGCAAGACGGGTGACTTGTAGACTGAAAAACGGGCAGCACGCGTGGCTGCTTGTTTGTTTGTTGTAGCTCTGGGAAGCAGAGGGCTGGAAATTCCCCCCGCCATGAAATTACATGCAAGGCAGAATGTTTGCGATGGGTTTCTTCAGCTTTTCACAGGCAATTTCATTTTATTAATCCTAACAGCAAAACAGTAATAGTTCAGCGCATTGGCTCAGTGCAGGCTGTCTTTTCCGGGAGGTTCCGCATCTGCCTGTGGAGTCACACTTCCTGCGCTGCCAGGCGATGAAGTCAGGCCAGTGTAGAGCCGGACGGTACCAGCGGTGCTGGACATCAGTCCAGGTGTATCGTATGTTGGCTTCTTGTGCAGGGTGGGGGGCAAATGGCATTCCACGATCAGGTCTGCGGTTCTGGTTCTGGACCTTTCCTCACTCAAACCGATGGATGAGTGGTTGCTCAGAGCTAATACTCTAGGTGCGTGTCTGAGTAGTGTGTGCATTTATGATTTATCTCTGGACTCATATGCTTATAAAGACCCGTAACTTTTGGTCTTACTGTTTCTTAATATCTTGAAAAGCGTAACAGTCTTCTGACTCATTTTTTGAAAGCGTGACCTGCCTGGGCCAGCCACAAGCTGTGAGGACCACTGCTGCGGAGTTGCTCTTTTACCCTGAAGGTCCTGAGCTGCTGCCAGCAAGTAAGAGTCATCTGAAGTTCCCTGGTGAGGCTAAGAAGTTCCTGCCTGTGCACTAATAATGAGTCCTTCCCCTGCTTCAGGCAGAAAAACTGAACCACTGCTGACTACTCTCCCCTTTCCAACACTTCAAAAGCTCCCTCCCATGATCCCCAAGGGAATTTCAGCTCAATGTTTTAGGAACTTTAACAATGTGCTCTGACAATTTTGCATGCATCTATGCTAACGTCAACCCGAACCAGTTATCACTGGTACCGTCATATATGTTTTTTTGGTGGACCAGTGCTAAATTAGAGCGCAGTTAGACAGGCGCACATGAGAGACTGAGAGTCACTGTATTAATTCCCCAGGAAATGGGAATTTAAAATCTCAAGCTGTAAAAGTCTTGGACTGCAGTCCGTGCCCCTCTGGCTGCAGCTGTACTGGCTGTACATCTACACAAATCAAAGACGACTTGTGTGAACACCCGCACAACCTCACAGTCAGCATCTCCCTGCTTGCTTTGAGCCGGTTCCCACACGCTCCCCCGGGTGGCACCGAGTGGGGCAGACTTTGCCTGGGCCATTGCTCTTACTCCCCGGAACAGAGGAAGGGTCTGGTTCCTTTTATTTTTTAGTGTGGATGTAAAGTCCGATGGAGTTACTGACTCGCTGGCACTAAGATTTCCCTTAAGGTCGGGATCCCAAAGGTTCAGTCAAATAAAAAGCAAAATGGTAAAATGATGAGTCAGTAAGAAAAGACAGAACGTTTAGGGCCGCATTCTTACTACTGGTTGTTTACAGTTTTACGTTCTACTTGACAAGTAGAATTGTTCATGGCTTACGCTGAGATAAAACAAAAGAGTCCGGTCTCTTGTAGCCGTTCGAGCGCCAGGAGAGTCAGTCAGTTCACTAACCCAGACGGAGGGACAGCTGTGCAGACACCCGTTGTCACACCCCATGCACATCACCAATAACCCTTGCCATGGCGAGAGAGAAGAGGGTTTTATTTCTTTTGTTTAAAACCAGAAAGATCGTGTTCAGCTGCCCTGGTACAGTTTTGAATCTCAGGTGTGTGGGGATAAGTTGGCTACGAGTTCGGCAGCTGAACCGGACCTGCAAGCTCTTTAGCACTAGCGTTAGTTGTGTCACCTCGATGACCTTTTAAGTGAAGACTGACACAAAAAGAAGTGTTAGATATTTAGTCTGTCTCGGCACCACTCAGTAGACTTTCTGCTTCCCTTCTGGCTGAGGTATTTCCATAGACAGCTTTCTTCTTGTTTTTAATCCTTATTTTGCAACTTTATCCTTTTCTGATTTAGCTGTTATATTTTTGCTGTTTTCTTTTACATTCTGTTATACCTAATAATTTCACCTGGTTTCCACTGTTTGTATGCTTATTTCTGTTCGAGACCATTGAGGAAGGCATGGTTTGACCAAACTGGCTCTCACTATGCTTCACGTCTTTACTTTACATTAGGATATTTTGTACTTGTGTGTAATATCCTGACCTTCTCCTGCAGTTTATTTCCCAAGGGACCTTCCTGATCAGTTACCGAGTTTTTTTCTGCGCCTTCTCAAAATTCACTCATTTTATTGTGGGCTGCCTGACAGACAACTGTGTAGAAAAATGTCCATTTCCCCTTTTGGGGAGAGTGCCCAGGGGAGAAGGGAGAGCATGTGTGGAGAAATCGGGACATGTGGTTGCTCTACGTCCAGCTTCTGCTTACCCTGCTTATTTAATTCACTGGTATCCACCCACCTGAAAGGCTCCTCAGATTATCCTTTTCTCTTCATTCTTGCTCCTCTTGTGATGTTATAACGAATGCTTAGTCGCTCTTTATTTGTATCACACTGCCAGGTTGGGGGTTTTTTGTGCATGTCTTTGCAACAGCCCCCGATAATCCCAATCCCGTTCACTAAGCAAGCCTTTGTTCATAGTTGCCTCTTTTTTGTAACAGTCTTCTCCTCCCACAACAAAGAACCAAATCCTCTTTGGTAATACTGCGTGCACAATCACGTGCTAATCCCCAGGATGCTCATGTTCCCATTAGGGCCTTTTCTTGCAAATGCGAGGGCTGCAACACCTGCTAATCTCGTGACTCAGTTCCACTAACAATTCTTGGTCTTAGAGCTGTTGTGGATAGCATCATTGGTGCTCATTTGGATTGCCCAATATGTAATGGATGAGCCTCAGTGGCTCTTCTGAGCGACAGATAACGGCAGATGGCTCGTGTCTTGGGATGCCAGGCTTATGGACAGTCCCTCATCCTCTTCAGGACTGAGAAGGGGCCACTCCACTCCTTATTTGCTCTTTGGGTTGATGTCTTTGAACTCTATAGTCCATAGAAGAAGTATCTTTTCTTCATCCACTAGGAGTGATGGTCTTGATTTTGATTTGGGCAGCTGGTAGTCTGACAAGTGAAATTTCTTTTCTAGTCACAGGACAGAAACCAATCACTTTCCATTACTCTTATACTCATCTGTGGCTCACGCTGGGTGTGTTGGATGGCAGGTTACCCTCAGACTTGCTGGGTGTTTCGGGAATCACTGGCATTCCTTTTCCTAACTCTTGCATTCTCTGCAGAGTGTGATGGGCATGCCCAAGCCTGATCTGCCCTTTGAGATACCCACAAAGAACTTAAACTTTCCCAAATAAAAGACCTCCCAAAGCCTCATCTTCAAATGGCTACCAGCCCCTTTTATAAACGTTGAGGCATTGCACAAAGATGCTGACAGTGGCCCCTGAGCATAATCATTTTCCTTTTTCCTGGGGTGTAGGCATACTAACATAACTTCTGGGCATTTCTTCCCAACAGTGCTTTAGCCCCGTGCCAGCAAGTCTGCCAAATGGGATGTCAGTATAATAGCATATATATAGATATAGGCAAATTCTGTACTTTTAAAAAACACAGCCGTGCCTATCCCTCCAAAGAAACGACACTGCTGACTTTGTTTCTTCACTGTAGCTTTTGACGGCTAACTCTGAACCCTGGCTCTTCCTGTCTGTCCCTAATTTTAGTCTGTGTCCACCTCAAGCCCACGATCATGCAATGTTGGATGACGATGGCCTTCCATATGTCCTAACTATTTGGAAAGCTTAAAGTAGGGTTGGTGTTTTTGCAGTTTTTGTTCTGAAACCTTTGCACGTCTGTACGGCAGATGGTGCTCTGCCTCCCTGTCTTCTTAACAGACTACTGTCATTAGCTAAACTTTTCAAAGCAGGACTGGGGATTATTGCTAAAGTTTCCTGCGCTGGCTGAGCAATTGGAGCTACATATTTTCAGAGATCCTTTACCTAGCCGTGCACCAATTCTGTTTTAAGGAACAAGAAAGCATAAAGTCTGTTTGTGGGTTGATTTACAACAGTAATCTATCTTCCCTGTGCAGTTAGAGCAGAACACCGACTTACTTACATTTTTTAAGGGCTTCTTTTCATGTGTGCAAAAAACAGTATTTGTTTCAAATTGGTAATTCTTTACTAAAATGAATGAATTGCAATAGAAAACACAGGTTGAGTTTAAGCAATGAACCCAGTGAAACTCTCAGAACCTCTAAATCAAGGAACCAGTTTCACAGCTTAATTAACTGAAATGTTTATCCAGCTGTCTAAAATCAGATGAAATGAAAAAGTATTCTCTGGTTTTATGCTGAATAGTTGAATTCCTGCTTTAGCTCTTTTGGCAGACTAAATGCTATTTTCTGACACTTAGCACAGTTAGCCCAGGCTTTCAGGGGCTTGTTTCACAAGTGATAGCTCTTAGACAACTAGAAGTGGTGTTGAAAAAGTCAAATCTGTTTCAAGGATTTGGTGAGAAACAGTGCTGTAAGCTTTGAAATATTGCAGACTGCAGTAATACCATAGTAATCTTCAACAGTATTAACAGCTTAAAGAGACAAGCCTATATAAATTGGCTTAAAACCAATCAGGTAGGAGAACTTCACTAATTCAAACTAATAACTCTGTGGGCTGTATTGTGGATTATCGGATGTTGCAAATTAGAAAGTAAAAGCATGATGCAAAGCTCATGGAAATCAAAGTAAGACTTCCATTGACGTTACCGGCCTTGCATTATCCCTGTACATGGATTTCCACAGCAAAGATACCAAGGATGCTGAAGCACAATAGGTAACTTATTTATTTTGACAATTTTGCTCTATTTGCTGTCATTTATGATACTATCTATTTCACTCTGTGGCATTGTACTTCATAAAAATGTACTGCTATTTATGTGATAGTTGATCTAAGAACATTAGCCATTGATCTGAGCCCATGGATGATGCTGTACAAACACAAACCTAAAGGACAGTCCCTGACCTTAGTGCTAGGCATTTTGCCAGTGTGAGGTTCTCTTATGAAGTCTGTTGACAGTAATTTTTTCGCTGAAGTTCTGTGAGTGTATGTATAGTATTTCAGATAGGTATCTCCACATTTGTAATTCAAACTGAAAGAAAACCCCTACTAAATTCATTAATGATTTTCTTCATTTAGTATCATGGAGTCAATCTACCTATGAAAAGGTAAAGCAAAGTTCTGTTTTTGTGAGTTGATATCTACTCTTTAGCAGAGTATATGTATCTTTTAAATAGATCCAAACTGACTATTTCCTGTGGAAGATTTTCCTTTCTAAAAATAAATGGATGCTTGCTTTTCTTTTAAGGTGAGGGAAGGGTGGTGTGAAGATCATCAATGAGAAAAGGATCAAAATCTATTTTTGTCTTTTCAAGACTACAAAAAAAAGTAATGCATTTGTTTTTCTGGCTTGGAAAACATTTTTTCCCCAAGCTATTACCTAAGAAATGTATCTTCAGATTGATGGAAAGTTAACTATTAAATATATACATGTTGCCATATGTTTTATCCCTGAATTAAAGCTACAAGTAGCAAAACCATATGGAACAAAAAAAAGAGGGGAGATAGATAAATTTCTTCCCCATTTTCACATGGTTTCATGCATAGACTTATAGTGATGAGGTGACATGTTACATCTGTGTCCAGGCTCCGGGGAGCTTGGACAGCTGACTTAGGCAACTCAGGTTAAGGTAAAATCAATCTGGATTAGTAACAGAGGGACCACGGGGAAAGAAATGTGGCATTTCAGAGTGAGGGAGGTGGTAGAAATTAATCTGGCATCAGGTTCACTACATGGGGTTTGAAACTGGGACTGAAGGGGCCCGGGCTCTCGCCACTGCCTGGCCCTCAGTGAAACCAGCTGCATAACCGTTACGTATCACATATACAAGCTGTACCATTGCCCTCAGAGAATGAAAATGGTAAATGGATGGATTGCCTCTGTCAGCTACAGAAGAAATTTTGTGGACACCAAACAGAAATCTGACTCCCTTTGAGGCCCCACCGAATTCAGTGCCAACACGTTTTAATCCAGTGCAAAGTGCTAATAACTCTGTTCCTCCTTCCTCAGATGATTTGATGAAAATTGACTTTCAACATTCACATCTGATCAAATCACAAGCTAGAATTATGTGCAAGCATGAAGGAGATGACACCTTATTCTATAAATACACACTTGGTAGTAACTTCCAAATTATGTTAACGGAGTTCACACAGTATTAGTCAAATCCCTGTCATTAAGCAATGGTATTTCATAAGCAAGCTGATAATAGGATACAAAGATCCTAATATGATTAGATGATGACTTGTTAATGGGAATTCTTTTTTGTAATAACCAGTGATTTTCAGTTCACTCTAACAAAGATGATCTCTCTGATGGGAGATGATAATATAATAAAGATCTAGGAATAGTGTAAAAAAACAACACTGAAGATTCAACAGTATGGTCAATAATTTTGTAGATCCAGGATGATTAAATTTAAAAGACACTGTTGGGGGGAAAAAGGGCAATTCTAAGGCAAAGCCAATACCACTGCGCACCGCCTATCTGTCAAAGACCTATTCCCACGCCTTGACCCTGTGGGCATGCGATGGGTCTCTTTCAAAGCATGGCTAAAATCAAACCAGAGCTTTATACGGGAAGTTTTCTGTCCCCCAGAGCAAGAGCTGTGGCTGGTGGTCTGACCACACTTCAGGCAATGGCAAAGTTCTCAGAGATTTAACTGGAGGGAGTTTTACAATTGATGAGAAAAATATCGAACTCTGAAGACTTTTCTCTGGAGTTTGTAACACCATTTTTCACCCAGTCCACTTATTTGGGATGACCAATGTATTGGCATACACCTCTCATCAACACTTTCACCTTAGCTTTGTAAGAATAGTTCAAAATTTCTCAGTCTTGCCTATTTTTGTTTTGAGTATAATAAATCAAGTAAATATAAAAAAGCCAGGGTTTATTAGCAATTTTCAGGTATATGTGTGCACTGATAGCGTAACATAACGTTTGTGAGAGTGAAAGAAATGTACCTTCAAATTGCCATAAGAATGCTTGCCAGTCTCTCTCACGTCCCCCTGCAACATCAATTAGGGTCAAGGTATGGATTAAAAAAGGACTTTTTCTTTATGGGCTGCACACACAAACAGCCTTGGTACATCAGTCTTCATCAATGGAATTTACCTGCACTAAGGATACCCCTTTCATTAAATGGCTTTAATGTAGGAGAAGGAATGTCACCTAAATAATTTGGCCTCCTGAGTGAAGACCTATATGATTTTTAAAAGAAAAACACTGTAGTCACTGAATGTCAAAGCTGTGATTAAAAAGCAAAAAGCTGACATGGATACTGATGTAGCAGGGTATGTCTCAGTGGGAATCCACTGCCACCATCAGCTTTTTACAATTTTTGTATTGCTAATATGATATGAAATGCACCACCAGGAATACTGTTGCATATCAAATTCTCTTATTTCATAAATTATTACTATATTACCCTTTAAATGTCCCAGTGAGTGTAACAGCATCAAAATATGATGTAAAAACAATAAAACTATGCAAACAGCAATTGTTGTACTGTTAGATGTGTACCACAATTTTTTCTTCCTTTTTCCTTATTTTTATCCTGAATAAATAAACAGTTTGCAACTGATAGGGTCATTCTGAGATGCCGTTGCTTCTGAATTGGAACAGGGTAGCTAATTAGTGCTGGAAATGTGATGTGACAGGTTTTAAGAGTGGGTAAACCAGCGAATTACTTTTGATATTCAAATTTGCTCTCATCTTGTTTCCATATTCTGCTGCTGGCACTGACGAAGGAAGATGCGAAATGTGTCTCATCACACACTTGGAAGAACTCACACATCTCCTTCCTTCTCAGCACTCCATCTATAAGCCAGTTGGGGCAAACAGACCTTTGCTCAGGAAAGATGAAAAAGATATATAGGGAAGGTGATATTCTCTCAGGTTTTCAGGAAATCTTGGAGGACAGTACTGCAGAAGCCATCACCTCTGCAGGAGGGAGAAGTCTCATCAGTTAGTGCTTGTGTCCTTAGCCTGGTTGAGCCTGTGGCCTCATAAAAACTGCCTATTCTATTTCATGGGAAACTCTTTGATTGAAAACAAATTCCTATTCTGAGCAAGTATATCAAAAAATGTTTTCAGATTTCATTCATGTGAAATGAAATTAAAATAAAAATTCTAGGTAATGCATTTTGGAATTGTTTCTCCCATAATTTTCCTTCATGTTGTGTTAATAATTCACTTTCACTATTTTGAAAGAAGTTCTTTTTAAAAAGAAAAATTAAATATTCCCCTTAAAAAAATCTAAAATGTTCTGTTGTTCCTTATCAGAAAATATTTTTTCAAGGGAAATTAGAGTGAAGTATTTGTTGAAATAAGCCATTTCACTATTAGCCAACCAGAATTTTCCAATGGAGAACTACTTTAGCGTAAGATTTATGACTGTATCATTCATTCAGAATAATTTTAATAAAAACAGGAAGGTTAAGATTTATATGATTTGCCTGAAGGTGAAAAGTTGTATTTAAAACTGTGTCAAAGTTCACTTGGGAGACACTGACTCATCTTTACAGATAGCCCAGAATATAAATAATGTACTGGCAAACAGTATTAATAATGTCTTTCACAGAGATATAATTAATAATTATAGTTTATATGGCTACAACTCCAAAAAAAGGTTCTCATCGTGCAATAAACCAAAGAAATAAGCTCAACTAGTTTATGACTTCATTAAAACGGTAAGTTATAATTGCAACCTTGCAATCAGCAAATGCAAATGCTCTATTTGTAGTACTGCAAGTTTTATTTTCCATGTAACTTTCTCTTCAGAGAAGGGGAGTTTATCCTATTTTTCTTGGGTTTCGGTGCATTGATAGTTTATTCTTTGGGAACACACTAATAACACAGAAATGGAATTGGGTTTATAAAGTATCTGATGCTCTTTTCACACATTTATGATGTGCCTTAAGCAATAGCATTGGTTGTAAAATACAAAAGGGCTAAAAAGAATGTATTTGTCATGAGAGTATATGTGTCCAGATTGCAAGCCAGAAAACTGTCACTGATAGTTGGGGTATAATTGACCATAGTGTATGATAAGCACATTATTGATTGATTAATGTGACCTAGTTGTATTTGAAATGTCAAAGAGGAAAATTGAGTTGTCATTTTATATCATGTTCTTTCTTGAGTAACAGATAAATATTATAATTAATGACTTTTCACTAAGGCTATCTAAAAAATTTAGGGAATATTAAACATCACATTATTCACAGTCATCATAGGTCAATATATTATTGACGAATATTGATAAATCTTTGCTTATATGAAACAGGACCCAAAAGAAGTTAGTATACTTAAATAATGCTTTTTAATAAGATAAGTCTTCTGATGATGCTTTTTATCATTTAACTTAGTGAATTGACTAAATTCACTAAATTCCTTTTACAATTTAATAAGGTTTTATTTGTACTTAGTCCATGGCAAACTGGGATATTGATTTAGAAGGTTTAAGTTTGCTTCGTTGAAGTCAATTGTAAAACTTCTGTTGACTAGAAAAGGATTGAGAATTGATCCATACAATGCCTTGCTACCATTTTGCATTATGTACACAAAAGAACCTTGAATTTTCTCAGGTAGCTGAAAAAATGTGCTTTAGCAAATTAATTTCCAAAAAATGTTTTCAGCCTTGGAGTAAATCTCAAAGAATTCTCTAAGCTATTATGGCTAAAACAAAGCCAAAAAGCATCTTCTGAAAGATACTGAAATGTTACCACTCATCATTTGTCTGAAGTATACCTGTGAAGGGGGCTGCCTGTCAGTAGGAGGCTTTTCCACCAGAAGATGCAACTCCGCCTAAGTCTCTAGCATTTTGTAGGAAAAAGAAAAATTCTGGCAAAATTTTCCATAGTAAAAAAATTAAGTCAATTGTTTGAACTTTGATATTGAGTTTTGGCAAATTTTGAATTTCTATCATGTCTTTCAGATCAGACATTGTTTGGACTTCATAGTAATATACTTAATGAACTTGATGGCAATATGTTACAATGTCCTCTGAAGCCTCTGAATGTCCAAAGTTATTTCAATGTCTTGATTTCTTGAGATCCATTCATCTGCATGAATGCAGATTCTCATGCTACTTGAAGTGCCCCAGACATGGACATGGGGCTACAGTTGTGATAATTGGCCCCTGGGAGGCACGCACCCTCCAGGATCAATGCCCAAAAGCCAGCTGGTATCCCCCAGGGATGCTCAGATAGCACTGGGTGCCTACCTTCAGGTACAGGGCTGAGCCCTAAAGCATCTATATTAGAGTGGGCTGAATCCTCCTTAGGGTCATTTGAGTGCATTGATCAAACCTGCAGGGATATGAGGGCAGCTTGGCCACCTAGTTCAGGTGTACATGCGTCGATGTAGGCATCCAAGTTCTCCTGTTTTAATCGGGGGCTGAATCCCACCCTTTGTTACACGTGCGACCATTTTTCCAGAGTTGAATGAATCAGTGGAAGACTATTCTGGTTTACCTGTGATCATTTAAAAAATATATTTGAATTTTTAGCATCAGCCCTTTTGAAAAACTATGCATAGGCTGCCTTTCCTGAAGGATGAGGTACCCCAGAAGAATGATGTGGAGGGCCTGAATGGCTGGAAAAATCCCACCCAAAATGCTGGTAATCAATCAGATCTGCCTGCTCTCTCAGGTGCTGACTTAGGGTCGAAGGCAAAACCTGCATGTGACAAGTATCCATTTGCATGGAAAGTGGTTCCAATAACAAAGCAGAATGTTCCTGGGAGCAAAAGTCTTCCTGAAAGCCAACAAAGGACAGTGCAAATGATGAGATCAGAAGCTGTCATGGTTTTGCCTTTAATTTAGTCCAGGAAAAAATACTGCCATTTCAAGCAATCCCATTTGTGCTGAAGCTAACCAGCTCCACTTTCCCAGCAAAGCAGGGGCTCGTGTCCCTCAGCTCTTTGGAGAGGGGTGGGCTTCTTCAGAAAGGGGGGTGATTCAGAGAAGGAGGCAAGTTTACCACAATGCATTTTAAACTTGTTCTCCAAAACATAAAGCCCAAGCAGTCTGCCTTCTCAAATCCTTCCTGAGTTCACCCTCCATCCTCAAGTCCAATATTATACAATTTACATAGTCTTGAGTCTTGTGTCTGGAAGAAGCTTCTTACCATTTTTGACCTCAGACTAAATGAGGAAGGATTGAGCAGAACTTCAGCCTTTCTCAACCAGTTAGTGCAGCAAAAGTGTCGTGCGGGGGCCAGTCAGGAGGCAGGAATCGGCAGTCAATTCATTAATTGTTGTTCTTGGCCCCTATCCCCCACTGGGCCAGGAGATAAGTAGGGAAGGCATCATTATGTTCCAGGAGTTACGTTGTCTGGCAGGATAAGGCAACACACCTTTCCTTAATCAAAGTGATGCCTAACATACAGCCTAGCCTACAGGGTACGGTGAAGATTGCAAGGATCACAGATACTGCTGTGCTGGAGTAGTGGTGCCACCAACAGAAAACAAGGAAAAGCACAAAGGTCAGGTCTGAATCATCTTATCATCACTCCTCAGTCATCTGCAGCAGTCAGAGGAACTGCCCCAGCATATTCTCCAAAATACCTGACTGTATTTTTACTTCGCTGTGTGTTTTCATGGTAGTGGGATGTTTGCACACAGGTATGAATGTGCTGGGGTGGTTGGCAAATGGAGCATAAGATCCCTCGGGTGGGAGGGGGTGTCACGAGGACACCTCATGCAGCCTCGTCCTGCTTGGGCTTGTGAAATGACCTGTGGGACCAAAAAGATGTTGACCCTGCCTCCGAACTTGG
This sequence comes from Phaethon lepturus, assembly GCF_000687285.1. Classification (NCBI taxonomy): domain Eukaryota; kingdom Metazoa; phylum Chordata; class Aves; order Phaethontiformes; family Phaethontidae; genus Phaethon; species Phaethon lepturus. Next base: position 4,580 of record NW_010524401.1, on the reverse strand, counting down.
TCATTGAGATCCCACCTACCATAAAGCTTCTTGATCTTCCAAAGAGATGGAAAACAAAATTGTATCTTTCTAAATAAAGGGCAGCCAGTTGTTTGACACAGTTGTGCACTCTGGTAATGTTTTGAGCAAATGTTTAATTACAAAAGGATGGTGCCTAAATTGTCATAATTAATCTGAACCTGTGCTAGAGTTCACAGCAGCCAAGACTTTTTACACCGGTGAATCACCCTCATTGAAATACTCTGTGCTTAAATAGCAGGAAAAGCTGCTATTAGAAACCTCTGTAATAGCTTTTATGAAAGCTCTGGCTAATTTAGAGCCCAATTAAACCCAGAAATCCAATTATTTCTGAATAACATAATTGCAAGAAAGTAACTAGCATTGTAAGTATGCACTAGCTATTATAGAAGATGCCTTAATAAAAGAAAATCAGTTCTGAGCCACTGAAAAGATGCATTCTTAGTTATCATAAGGATGGCCTGCAAATTTCAGAATCCTTCTATTTCCACTTCTCTGCATCAGGGGCAAGTAAACCCTCCTCTTGGTGCTCTCTAGCTGTTATTATGTGCATTTTGTGGGTCCAGCTGGAGAGCAGATAAAAGATGCTAGAGCAAAGCCATTCATACATGTGCTTGAACAATTTCTGTTGAATGAGACCACTACCAGTCAGTAAAACCAAAACCCCTCTAACCTCTCCTTCTCTTCCCACCACCACAAAAAAAAAAAAAAAAAAAAAAATTGCTGTGACTTTAGCATTACAAAAGATAAAATATGATAGAAACCCGATCTGATCATTTTGGCTGTAACATAACAATAAGGATGATGCTGGAAATGGGAAGTCTCAATGTAAATAAGAAGCAGTTTGGTAACATCGGCTTGGACAGACAGGAACTGGGAACCACATTCAGCTGGCAGTTACGAAGACTGATGTTCTGTAATTATTAATTAACTGTGAGTGTAACTGTGAGCTTGGCTACCTACACACAGAAAAAGGTCAGAGAAAATAAAGTGGACCAAGCTGCTACTACAGACTGATAATTTTGCTACTGGTGGGAAGGGGAATGGCTCACAGGCTGCCCGTGGCTTCGCTGCTGTCCTGCTGGACAGTGGTGGAAACCCAGCACCAAGCCACTGCCCCCGGAGCTCTGTGGCTGTAGTCGGTGAACTCACGGGACCGCTAACCTCGTAGCACGTTTGCCCAAGCGCTGCAGTGCCTTAGCGAGGGCAGCACCGTAACAACCTGCTGCTGGAAAGCTGTCCTCGAAAGCACTCATAGGAAGGCAGAATGGAGAATTTCTGCTCATCTTTCTCAATGGTGCAGGAGACACAACGTACAGTTTGGTGCATTAGGGACTTTACATGGCTATAGGTATGGCTAAGTGAGGAAGAATTATGATGGTGTTGTATAATATTTCATAAACCTCGGGGCAGACCCTGGCTTCACCATCTCTGCAGAAGGAAGTGGAGACAGAAACTTCACCTAACCCAGTTATTTGCAGAAACTGTATGATCTTTTACCCCAAAAGTTACAGTTCAAATTTCAATTCCTATTTAGCATAGACTTCCCTCTTAAATCAACTGGATTGGGTAAAGATTTGCGATGTTAAAATTTAGCTTACTGATTCCGTCGCGATCTCTGTCCTGAAAGACAACGTGAGTAAAGCACTGACACTAAGGAATGGTGGGAGGAGAAAGAATGGCCTACTGAAGGGGTAAGGATTTTCAATGTATTATATGTGTTAATCAACTCATCTGCTCACTCATATGCAAACAAAAAAATATTTCATGAAATAGTTGGGTTCCATTACAGAAATACTTGCTAAACAAACAAAGCCCTTTGAACGGGTAGAGGGCTGGTGCTCCAAGGCTATCAGCTCAACACATCTCTACTGTATATAAAGCTTTGCACACAGTATCTCCCAATTTTATGAAGGCCAAGGTCATTCAAGCTAAAAGGCTTTGTTTTTTTTAGAGACATCTGAATTATGAGCACTTAAAAAACTATCTGTTCAGAGCTGACAGAAGGAATTTATGATTTCAATTCTGGAAACTTGATAAAAGAAATGAAATAAAGTCTAACTCCAAGGTGTAAATTAAGAAAAGAAAGTGCTCATCTTCCAGTAGCATATAGGCTCCAGTCTATTTGGCATGCTTAGACCAGTAACTTTGTTTAGTATGTGCTGGGAAATAATTGCCCTGAAGGGAATCAGATATATAAAACATAAGACACTAGTTTTACATTTTGATTTTAGAAGGTTAGTAGGCCTTTAGGATTTATAGAATAACTTACTATGTGCTGTTTAGGAACAGAGCTCTTGATCCCCATAGGAGACCATTTCAGTGCTAGCATAATATTTCTGTGTTAATGATGCTTTTAGCATGAAGGAATCTTTGAAAACTGCATCTGCAGATATCAAGGCTAGATGAAGGATTTCTCCAAGGATGATCAAATCAATGATCAGGAAAAGGTTACACAAATAGAGTACATTAGCCTTGTCTCCTTGGTAAAACAAACTAAAGAAATCATCTCAGACAAATCGAATGATTTTGCTAGTGCAAAGTATAATGCTTTGTGTGGTTGGAGGAACTCAGCCAGAATCCAGTTTCAGTGAATTATAGGTCTTTATAACCAAGTGCTTTGTTGAAATTTTTTTTTAACATGGTGTTGGCATCATGTCAAATTTACATGTTTGAGGTATAATTAGCCAGTCTGATTACAAAAAAATTGACTATAATTTAAAAATATAAATTGACATAAAATGGCAAGCATTAAAAGTTAATATCAACTCAATGTTCATTCTTTTGCATTCAAATGAGTCTTATTAAGTTATTAAGTCCATCTAAATATCAGTATAATTTTCAACTAAAACACAATGAGTTCCATAATCTGCCTCTCTCCCTAACCCTCCATTAGCTCTATTGTTTCTCTACAGTTTGTTACTCCAATAAACCATTTCAGAATTACATTATTTCATTTTTCATGTAAAGTGCATAACTTGAGTTTAGAAACAAAATGTTGATGAAAGCTAGACCTTTGGTGACTATGTGCTGTGTTGATTCTAAATACACGGTTACAGCTCATGGCCTTTCTTTGAAATGCACAGAAAGAAGCAATATCTGAATTTAAACAAGCAAATCAAGCCAATTGGCTGAGAATTATGATGCTTGGTTTTCTAATGCATATTCAGAGTGGTAGAAAAGAAAGTATGAAATTTAATTGTACCATAAAACTGTCAGGAGAAAATATATACTGAATATCAAACAGGATTACATTTCTTCAGTAGTGATAATCTGTGGAAAACTTTTTGTTTAAAGAACTGCTACATTTTTTAATGCTATATTTCTGGATAGAGAGCAGTTCCAAAAACCCTATCACTGAAAAAAGTTACAAAATATGATGCATTTTGTTCATTCTCTAGAGTAGGACATAGAATGTTTCTGCACACACTCTGTGTTACTAATATCTGTTTAGTACAAAATGTGAAATAGTGAAAAGGGTAAATTAGCTCATGTAGTGTTTTCTGTTTTTACAACAGTAGCACAAAACCAATAGCAGTTTGCAAGCTACAAAAAGACTGAAGTATCAGCTGATATCCATAAGGGCCCTTTGGAGAATTTGTATTATTTATGTGCCAGAGACCATAATCATAAAATTTACTTTGTACCCCATTACATGTGGAAAGACACCTTATCATAATTTCTACTACACTGCCAGCAATTCATTTTATGCACACACATGAACTCCGCCATTGAAACTATTTTTATCTTCACACCTCTTTAACAAAGTAAAGTTAGTGGCTGATACATACAAAATATAATTCTTGTGCTGAGTACACAATGGCATGTGTACACATACGTATCCACAAAGACACCCCTGAGAAATGAGTTTTCATTTTTTAGCAAAATGTTTTTACATCTGTAAATGGACATGCTGCATGGATCTGACAGATTTCCTGGAGACCAGGGAAACAATCCTGAGCTGGCTTGGATGGGCTTTGAACTGAGTCCTGCCTGTTGCTACTGATTCCACCAAGCTGAAGACATAAATGAATCTATTAAGGAATCAGTACGTTAAATTTACTGATCATGCTTCCAGTCACATACATTTAAGTGCATAACTAGTTACTGTAATCAACTATGATGACAACTAATGATCCAAAACCATTAAAGAGAAATAATATTAATGATATTGTATCTTGTCACTGCACCAGCATTAAGTTTAAAGGAATGAAGATACTGTTCCCCTCACTGTTTTCCTAGGCTTTTTTTCCAAACAAGAGACCCTCTTGTGGAGTCAGTATTTCTAGGTTACCTGTATTTCTTTTCTTAAGAGACAGGTATCACTCCTGTACCATTTTTGTGGATGGTGGTATTGACAACAGGTTCTTTACTGCCAGTGCCTTAATCTCAAAAGCACAGGATTCGGTTTGAATATCCGTCCATATTTGTCTCAGTTGTCATTATGTGATACATTCCTCCTTTTCCTGATACAGAGATGGAGATATGGAGAAGTTGTGTTCGTTATGATCATATCTACTTCCAGGGCTGATTGCCAATGTGACGCCCGCCTACAAGAAAGG
>NW_010524400.1:401-7729 GCF_000687285.1 Phaethon lepturus | reverse complement strand
CGCGCGCGAGGGCTGCGGGTGTCCTCGTCGTCTGCGCTCCCCGTGGGTCCGCGTGCCAGTCGCACTGTCATTTACGTGCGGGGGAGGCAGCTCTTGCCCTGACCGGTTTTCAGAGAAGGACGAGGCGGCGAGTGGATTGCAGAGGTACGCAGGCAGCCGGGGAAGGGAAAGGAGACGTGCTCAGCTGGCATGAGCATTTGCCATCCTGCCTAGGCAGGTTTTGGTAATGAAGAAGGGAGGGATTTATCTCCCTTTGCCAAGTTTTCTGTGACTGCTTTATTCAGCAGTTCTCCAAATAAACTGCTGCCTTGAAAAAGAGTGGTTGTGACAAGCTGCCTCTCCTGCGAGTTGGCCTTCCAGGTCTGGGAGAAGAGAACGTGACGAGCTGCTGAGCCGGTTGTGTGGGCCTTAGGGGAGAATAAAACTGGATGCATTTGGAGCATCTGCTTCAGAAGGAGGCTGTGGCAAATATTTTATTCAGCAGAGCTGGAGGTCTCCTGTCTCTAGAGGGCAGGAGTTTGTTGTTTTCCCCATACACAAGGCGAGCGTTGCTTATGCAACAGGAAAGGATGTGGAAATGGCCTGGAGAGTCCCTGTTTCTCTACCACGGATTCTTTGGAGCGAGGGCCGCAGCGTGCTCTCCATCTGACCCCGTGGCAGTAGGCCGGCCTCCCTCCCTTACAGCGCTTCTGCCTCCGTGGAAATACACCATGGCCTGGCGAGGTTTGACCCTTCTTTCCTGAAGGACAGGCTGTTGTTCTCCCCTTGCAAGCGCCTGCCAATGGAGGGCTCTGCTCCTTCAGATCTAATTACGCCTTGGAAGGCAGATCAAGCTTGTTCTCACTGCCAGAGGGAAAGTGATCTCTGTGCTGGCGGCCATCCCAGCACACACCTAACCCAGTGCTGACGCTCGCTCACGTGGGTCGATAAGCAGGACGTTTCCTCTCCCGTCATCCCCAGAGCGATACGCTGAGCTGCCACCGGGAGAGCTCCTCCTCCGCTGAGAAACCAGAGGGGTGGGATTGTAACGCTCGCTTCCAGGTGAAGCTTCGAGAGCTCTTCCTTAATTTCCACAGTACGCGCGCACCGCTGCGGCAGCGTGGTGGTGCTGAAGAACGGGAGAGGGGTTTTCCCTGAGAAGTGTCTTGGCTCTTAGAACTCTTTGAAAACTTTCTGGGATGTATCTTTGTCAGGAGTAGGTATTACTGGGGACCCCATTTATGTTCTGGGAGGACTCGAGCCAAGCTGACAGCAGGCCTGATCTTCACTGCCAAATGGTTTCCTCATGTTAGCATCCTAAATGACTCCTCGAGTCCTCTACATCTTTTTTAGGCAGAAAAGAAAGAGAATATGCTACTAGATGCATCACATTTCAAGCCTTGTAAAATCAGAAACAGAGCCCAATTGTAAGCTCGCTAAAACCACAACAAATATCAAAACCTGGCGATTTGGGGTCTTTTTAATCTAAAAAGGCAAAGAATATCAGGAATGCACAGTTCCTAGGGATGGCATCTCTGAAGGAAGAGTCAAATATCTCCATTATTCTTCCTTCCTCCCCTCTGTGCAAGTACTCAAAGAGAGAAGAGTGCAATTTATCTTCCTCTGAAATCAGCGGTAACAAGAGATCAACCATAACTGTTAGAAGAACCATTCTCTTCAAACTCCTTTTCTCCTCCCTCCTGACCTCATCTTGGCAAAGCACCCTTCAAGCCTCTCCTAAAATCTCCTTCCTTGAGGAGTTCTTCCCACTCTCCTTTTCCCGAACGACTTCTCTAACCCGGGCTTTTCTGAACCGATGTCATCGTCTTCAAATGGCTGGTATATTTAAGAAGCAGATGCTCTGCAGCTGTAAAGTCTGTAAGTCATATGGGGGTCATGTCCTCAGCTGGTAACAGAGCAATAACGTGGCGTTCATACCCCAGCCAAAAACCTGGCCCATTTAATTTTACCAGTATCTGAGTGGCATACGATAATTACTTGTAAAGAGGTAAGTCACCCCAATTACATAGCATTTAGAATGCTATGTAAATAGTTTTAAAATAATCATCAGGCAATGTTGATGGGGAAAAAATTGCACTTAAGAAATTCTGTGGGAAAACGTGACTCTATTGGAAGATGCAGATAGGGCTTAAGTGGGTTCTTGTAGGAGGAAGACTGGGAAGGCGCCGGCACGGTGGGAGGGCGCAGCTCTACCACAGCGGTGAGCGCCGCGGCGGCTCTGCAGGCGGCCAGGCAGAGCCCCAGCAGGAGTCTCGCTCCGCCACGCGAATGCCTGCACACGCTGCGTGTCGCAGCCCTCTAGATGCCACTGTGATCTAGCTGTCCCTTCACCAGCCGAAGCCTCTACAGCAGTATCTGGTCGCTGGATCCTTCACAGCGATAATGAATTAAGCACTAATGACACTGACCACTGGACCCAGTAAAGAATGCGGATGCCAAGCTCTTTCCCCACCCCTCAGCCCGTATCGGCTTTCCCGGTACAATGTGTACACGTCAACGAGCCGGCTCTCCTTCCTGCAGACAAAACCCCGCAGCACATGGTTAGGCTTTTGTTTTAATTCAAATGGATTAGTAATCATAAACGGCACAGCTATTTGGGCATCCTTCTCCCCGCCTCCCCACCCCCCACCCGCGCCTCCATCACCCTTCGCCACTCAGAGCAGTGTTAGAAGTGGCAGCCCCAGCATCCTCTACCTTGGACCAAGGCCTAAATCTTTCCTGAAAGCCAAACCCTTGTGCACCACCACCATTAAAATGACCACAGAATACATTTTCTCCCACGGCCTGCTCCACATCCGATTTAGACCTTCTGGATTATGAGCGAGGAGAATCTCTGAAGCTGTCTGATTTGTGTTCATACACGTCTCTGTCGGTCTGCCTTGCTCTCGGTTTGCAAAGATGTCTATTCATGTCAGGCATATTTCAAACGGTGCTAATTTATTGCTATTGTTGCTAGCGTTACTGCTGGTTGAGGCCCTAGCCATTGACCCACGACCCGCTGTGCTCAGAGAACACAGAAGAAGAGATGGCTGTAACTAGCCCGTTATGATAACGAGTGCTTATTTCTGATGCTAATAAATGGGGACAAAGATGAAATGCCAATATGCGTTTCCACATCTGTCTAGCGTTTGAGTGAGGAGTTGGTGCCTCTGCCCAGGAACACGAACTGTTACGAGTGAGGGCTGCATGTCTGGCTCCCTTGCGTACAAAATCAAAGCTTAGTCTCTCATTTGGACGTTACAGACAGCGGAATAGCAGCCCTTGAAGAAGAGAGCTCTCGCATGGTGGAAGGTGAGGATCAGTCAGTAGGCAGCAGAGGAAAAGAGGAATCCGAGACTCCTCCTCATACAAGAAGTTATTCCAGCAAGCAAGACAGGGTGGGCAGCACCCGTGCAGCAGGTTTCTGTAGTAATTTGTTGTCAAGAGATTTAGGACGACTTTTGTCCTGGATTATCTTGACAGCTAGCAGTACTCTCCTTACTTCCTTCTGGCAAGGCGTTTGCTAACAATTCATTTGGACGTGGCTGCGTCACAGTTACCAGCTTCTGCTAATTTTTAGGCGCTGCTGCTGATCTCCTGTGTCTTGCTGAAAATCAGGAATAGTTCCTTTAAAGTCGGCAGCATAAAGCTCATGGAAATAAGATCAGAAGCTGGTCCTCAGATTGTATTATGACAGTGTGGTGTCTATCGCGGGCTCCTTTTCAGGACTACCAAGCAGTTGGCCCGTCAGAAGCGGTGCTGGCAGCCTCTAGGATGTGTGCACTGCGAGGAGATACCGCTCGAGTCCTGCAGCAGTTGCACTCTTTTCCTTCCTCGGGGACTGGGGGGTGTGGGGCGCTCTGAAATATTTTTTCCTCATCGGACATCACTGCTACAGATGTGCTTAGTGGAGATGCTCATGTTCTCCAGAAGCTAGAAGTGTCCCGTGGGGACACCGTCAAACCGCATTTTTTCTCTCCCTGTATGTTTTTCCTAAGCGTACGTTACCAGCTACTACCAGCAAAAGGATTTGGTACGGGTCTTCGTATGCTCTGAATCCTGAGGAACTATCGGGTGTTTATGGTCTATAGAGCCACCCACGTGGGATTTGCATCTCTCGCTGTCCAGACACTGTCTAGATCGCTTGACTTACACGCACACCTCTGCGCTGCCCATCTTTCCTCTGTGGAGCTCTCCTGAGAAACATGGGAGAATGGGTATGTGGTGCTGGATTTTGTTCCATTTTTCAGCTTTCACCTTTCCTTTTCTCCCTTCTTTTACTTTGATCAGTACAATTTGTATAATGAGTTTGGGGTTTGGTGAGGCTTTATTATACATATGCCCAGAGATCTTGGTATTAAATGCATTTTATAAATTAATAAATAAACATGCTCATTTGTTGTAGAATTTCTATTGTTGATTTGGGAACAGTAAGCTCTCGCAAATCTCAGCTTTCACCTTGCCAATCACTGTATTCCTGTAAGTGCACTGCAGTTACTTGGAACCTTTTCTGGGTTGGTGTTGGCATCCCTTTGCTAGATTACATTTATGCATTAGTACCATCTGTGCCTGCTGTACCTTCTGTGAGTTAGCCCTGGCCAAATGACTGGCATCTATCTGGAAGTGCGCTGCTGAAAGAAAAAAAAAAAAAAGAAGAGAAAGAAAGGGAGCGAAGGATCAAGAGGGATGGTGAGGACAGAGAGAGGTTTATGCTTGCTGCTGGCACGGATGGCTCTCGGGGAGGGAGACGCGCCGGTGAGCACAAACACGTGCACTGATGTCCCTCTTTAAACTGCCAGCGAAATCTGCTGTGTCCTTTCCGAGTCTTTCTCCCTAAATACGAGTTCCTTCATTCCCTTGTGGTATTCAGATAAATTCTCACCACCCTTGTGTTTTAAAGGAAAGACAAACTGGCAAGACTTAAGAGAAAAAGCTGCTGCAGTCCGAGGGTCACTTCTGGATTGGTGACGGTATTTTTCCACTGCATCTCGTTTCAGTTTGGTCAGAAGGGGTTCGGGCCGAGTCATGCCTTTAATCTGTCCGCTAGTATCGAAGGTTATTTACAATACTGAGTGCATATAGGAATGCAGATGTTACCGTGCTGGGTTTATCATTTCCCTTTCTATTCAGAGTCATCTGCTGGTCGAAAAAAACTTAGGCGTGAAATAACCTCTTATGGTTTCTTTCCTGTCAGTAAAGGGAGAGGTGAGCATTTTCTTCTGGTTTTTAAATGTCTGTCATCTTGTTCATCGTAATAAACAAAAAGTGCTCCCTGTTCTAAGTCAGAGGGTACTGATGAACAGCAGCATAATAACCTCCTTTGAGGATTCCTGAGCGTTTTGCACAGGCTGGAGCTTTACTACTACTCGTCTTACAGACTCTTTAGAGTTTCTTTTTTTCCCAGCACAGCTACGTCTGCGTCATGAGGTACGTTGCTCCTAGCTCTGCAGCTCCCTCGTCCAGATGAATAGAGTCTGCTCATTTAAGAGACTGTGAACTAAAAGCAAAGATTTCCTCATTCTACTATATTTTTGGTTTAAGACCACTTTCATTCCACCCAAGAGAAAGAACTTTTGTGCATACTCTTAGCTGATAGCAGTTTGGATCACTTTGTCCGAAGTAGGTAGGTACAAAATACAGAAGAGCAGATACAAATACAAATGAAAGAGTTCTTAAACGGTACATAACTGTCTGCTAAGAATTTAAAGGAGAATTGTCTGGCTTAAAGAGGAGTTTAATTAAATCAGTGCAATGTCAGTCTGTCAAGAAAAATAATGTGGCTTCCCCAGCCTAACCTACATTAGAGCAAGAGCACACAAGCTTCTGGCAGAAGGACTAAGCAGCCACCTCTGAGGTGAACGCCGTTCCTACCGAGGCTGATGGAATCAAATGTTCTGCTCCAAAGAAGGAATCGTCTTTGTGTTTGCCTGGACACTGCCAAAACGGATGGAACTCTGTCTTACTCCTAACGTAAGCGTTCCCTGAAACGAGGATGACCTTAGAGCCTCTCAGCCAGAGCAGTCATCGGGAGCATCGGCAGTTTCACTCGCGCGCTGTTTGACGCGCAATCCGTTCATAGTGTATTTTTGCTGAGATTTGATACTGCAGAGCAGAGCTGGTGATTTATACGTGTACAGCACGTCTCCCTCAGGGGCTTTCCTCCGGTGCCAGTTCTTGCTGCTTAGGTGCTTGGCGTTCGTGGGGTGGGCGTCCTAGTGTGGGAAGACAAGTCACATCCTTTCGCCGAAGATACTCTTTGGTAAAGGCAATTTATAGTCAAACTAACGGCGTAATCATCGCTTGTACAGACTGCCTTTTGCTGTGGTATTCCTGTAGCACGCAGCAGCAGGGCTCTGGGTCTGTAATAGCAGGCTCTCGCCAGCAGCTCCGCCAAGGCGGCCAAGCCCTTAGGCGTCAGCGGTGCTGAGGGCAGGTTCTGCAGGGAGGGACGTGGCTGGCCTCGGGCTTCTCGCCCGCCCTGGGGGGCACTGGCCCCTGCCCGCCTAGGCCAGCCTGAAACAGGGGAGGAAGGTCCACCCGGTGCTTGTGGAGCCCTTCGCTGGGAGGACTAGCCTGGGGAGCGCAGCTGGCCGACGGCACGGCGGTGTAAAAGCAACAGCGGCTGCTCTGGGTCTTTTGCGTGAAGGTCAGTTTTTCCGACACGCTCATACATAGTTGTCGGCATTCTTTTCTTTCACTTTGTGCTGTCTTGAGCACTGTTACTTCACATTTACATCAGGATATATGAGAAGAAATAGAGCTAGTTTTATAAATATTTATATATAATAAATAGATTTTTTTTTTGTTCTGAATGACCACTTTCACACCGTGGAATCTTTCCTACTAAGAATATGACATTTGGAATTCAAGACTTGCTTTTTCTTTCTTTCCATATGTTCTGTGTTAAACATATGCTATACTTTAAATATAAAAACTAGCAGCAGACTGAAAAAAATAGCCCACACCACAAAAATATGTTTGCTTCATTATCAAAAGCTTCTGGGGTTTTGTTGTTTTTTTTAAACACGTGGTGGGGGGAACACCCTCAAGGACAATTTCCGAATGCGACACTAACTTTTAAGGGCTGTGGAGAGAGTGAACATCTGGTTCTTTATTTGCAGCATAGATAAGGCTTGTCAGAGCTTAGAGCTGTACGTGGCAACGTCGAGGTGGCGATCGAGTCGTCAGCTTTCTAATTAAGGAAGGAAGCCCCTCCACTTTAATTTAGGAATCGGCCTTTGAATACTTGTAGAATACTTAAGCTGGCCGCTACTGCAAAACCGCGCTGATAGAAATGAAACATGACCAGCCTGCGATGTCTACCTGGGTTCCCACCTTGTGACCCAGGA
>NW_010524400.1:0-315 GCF_000687285.1 Phaethon lepturus | reverse complement strand
CGTACGGGCAGCGAGCTCGGCTCAGCGCTGGGCACGGCTGAAGGCCGGGTCTGCGTCCGGCACAGCCCGATCACAGCCGTCGCACGGCGGGTGATCCATCGTGCCGTACGGAAACGTGAAGCAACGTGCGACCAATGATTTTGCATATGCCGCCATTAATGTATATAAGCTCAGCCTGTGGTGGGGCCCCAGCCACAACAACATCGTGAGCCGGATCAGCATCTTGGTCCCACCACGTGCATGCTGCACGCCGGCCACCTCGATCCCTGTGATGATGCGGCTGCACTAGTCCGGGAGCGGGAGAAGGTTCGCCCA
>NW_010524399.1:7927-8150 GCF_000687285.1 Phaethon lepturus | reverse complement strand
GCGGAAGGTGATGGAGCCCTACACCGCCCGGGCCCTCAAGGTGAGCTCGGGGCAGTTTGGCACAAGGGGGGAGCGGTTTCGTGCCGGGGGGGATTAAGGACTGGGCCACTCTGTGCCGCAGGTGCGGAAGAACAACTCCCTGAAGGATTTCGTGGCCGTGGCTGGGCCCCTGGGGGGGACACATTTCTTGGTGTTCAGCAAATCCTCCTCCAGCATCAATTTT
>NW_010524399.1:4897-7857 GCF_000687285.1 Phaethon lepturus | reverse complement strand
CCGCAGCAGCTGTGCTCCCCTTGCCACCTCGCCTTTTCGGGGAGGTTTCCCCCCTCCTTGCAGATGCAGGTGATGACAAAACACCACTGAGTTCATACTGTGATTCTATCCAAAGTAAACGCACTGATGCGTCTGCGCCGAGGTGAGGGGGGTCAGCCCTGGTGACTTCCCCCGGCGCTGAACAATGCTTCTCTCCCCGCAGAAGCTTTTCCGGTTGCCCGGTGGCCCAACGCTGACGTTCAAGGTGATGCAGGTGGGTGCTTACTTCCCCGCCGGCGCAAAGGGCAGCGTCTCACCCCCTCCTCATCCTCGTGTCTGTGTCCCCATCTCCAGTACTCGCTGATCAAGGACGTGGTCTCGTCCCTCAAGCGACACCGCATGCACGAGCAGCAGTTCACCCACCACCCACTGCTGGTCCTCAGCAATTTCGGTCTCCAGCAGATCCAGGTCAAGTTGATGGCCAGCATGTTCCAAAATATGTTCCCCTCCATCAACGTCCACCGGGTAAGCAAGATTGAGGGGTCTCCCCATGCTGCTGGGGGGCGGCTCAGCACCTGTCCCACCTCCTCCTGTCCTCGGGGTTCAATTCTGACCGGTTCTGTTCAATATATTTTATCAACCATCTGGAGTTGATGATCCCAAAGTGAGAGGTGGTGTTGACTGTCTTGAGGAACGAGAGGCCTTGCAGAGGGATTGACATAGATCGGTGCAGTGGGCTGTGATTAATGGGATGAAATTTATAAAGTCCAAATACCGGATTCTGCACTTAGGATGAAGTAACGCCAGGCATAAGAATAAATTGGGAGAGGAAGGGCTGGAGAGCAGCCCTGCAGAAAGAGACCTGGTAGAGTCAGCGAGGGCAAACCGCATCCTGGGGCGCATCGACCACAGCATGACCAGCCGGTGAAAAGAGGGGATTATCCCGCTGTGTTCAGCGCGGCTGCGGCCTCAGCTTGAGTACGATGTGCAGCTCTGGGCCTCGCAGTTTAAGAAAGGAAGGGAAGGTCCTTGAGTGCATCCAGAGGAGGGCAAAGCTGGTGATGGGGTGGAAGGAGTATTCTCCAAGGAGTAGCTGAGGACTCTGGGTTTGTCTAGTTTGGAGAAAAGGAGGCTGAGGAGCGACATTGCACAGCTCCCTCAGGAGGGGATGTAGAGACAGAGGTGCTGAGCTCTTCTCCCGAGGATCCAGCAATAGGACGTGTGGGAATGGTTCAAAGCTGCACCAGGGGAGGGTTGGATGGGACATTAGGAAGCCTTTACCAAGAGGGTGGTCAAACCCGGGAACAGGCTTCCTGGAGAGGCTACTGATGCCCCAAGCCTGTCAGGGTTTAAGAGGCATTTGGACAATGCCCTTAACACCATGCTTTAACTTTTGGTCAGCCCTGAATTGCTCAGGCAGTTGGAGGAGATGATCGTTGTAGGTCCCTTCCAACTGAAATCTCCTTCCATAGGTCAACCTCAACAGCATCAAGAGGTGTTTGCTCATCAGCTATGACACGGAGACGCAGCTCCTCAATTTCAGGCATTAGTGAGTGTCGTGTCCCTGATTTTAGGGGACGCCCCGCGCCCCGTGTCCCAGCACTGACCTCTTCCTCCTCCTCCTCACAGCAGCGTGAAGGTCGTGCCCGTGGGCATGAGCAAAGGCCTGAAGAAGCTGCTGCAGGAGAAGTTCCCCAACATGAGCCGCCTGGAGGACATCAGCGAGCTGCTGGTGAAGTGCGTGGTGGAGGGAACGGGGAGGGGGGCAACGGTCCCGGAGGCGCCTTCCGGCCTGTCCCCAAATGCATTCCTCTCCCCCGGCAGAGACATAAACCTGTCGGAGAGTGAGGCCGAGCAGGATGGGACCCACAACGTTCTGGAGCTGCCACAGGCGTATGCCGGCCGAGGGAACATGAAAGCGCAGCAAAGCGCCGTTCGCCTCACCGAGGTCTGTGACAGCGGTGATGCCGCGGTTGCCATCGCCCCAGGGATGTTACCAAGCCTGATCGGGGCTCTCCGCATCCCCCCTTCCCGTAGATTGGACCCCGCATGACTCTGCAGCTCATCAAGGTGGAGGAGGGCCTGGCGCAGGGCAATGTGCTCTACCACAGCTTCAGTAAGTGCCGCAAAAACGCCATCTCCGGTAACTGGCCGGTGCAGGGGCTCGGGCCAGGGCACCTCACCCCCCTCTCCCCGTGTGTTTAAGTCCACAAGGTGGAATCAGAGGTGAAGGAGATCCTGGCGCGGAAGGAGGCAAAGCTGCAGCTGAAGGCGGAGCGGCGGCAGAAGCAGGAGGCGGACGTGGAGCGCAAGCGACGGCAGCGCGAGGCTCACAGGTGAGGGCAGCGCAGCAGCGGCGGTGTCTGGCAGCGGCCCGGCAGAGGCTGATGAGACAGTGGCACCGCAGGGAGAAGAGCCTGGCAGGGATGCGGCGGAAATGGCAACAGGATGGCGACAGTGACGCCGAGGATCCTGGCGCGCCAGAGCAGCAGGATGCGGCTGAGCAGTCGGAGGAGAGCGATGCCGAGTATTACCGGCAGGAGGTGGGCGAGGAGCCGGACAAAGGTGAGTCTGGAGGGCGCCGAGTCCCCCCGCCCCATCCCCTCCCGCCGACAGTGGCTGATGATGCAAAAACCTTGAGCTCCCCGTGATCTCGGTTCAAAGTAAACGCACTGACACGTCCGTCAGCCCCACCACTGTGCCCCCCTTCCCCCCTTTTTTTGCTGAACCCCCTTTTCTCTGTGGCTATCCTCCCCCAAGATCTCTTCCCCGACCGCACCAAGAGGAAACGAAGCTCCTCGGGTCCTGTCCCACTACGGAAGCGACGACGGCAAACCCAGCCGGAGCATCCCACTGCCCCCAGCCCTCGCCCCACAGTGCCAGGGAAGCGGCGGAAGGGAGACCCGGCACCAAAGGACTCACGGCACCGCGGTGGGCCCAGGCAGGGGCTGGCTGGCCCAAAACTGCACCCGTGAACCAAA
>NW_010524399.1:3984-4826 GCF_000687285.1 Phaethon lepturus | reverse complement strand
TGACAAAGGGGAAGACTATTTTCCGGCGGCCCGGACGTGCCAAGAAGGGGAAGCGCTGAGGCATCAGCCACCAGCCATGCGCCAAGACTGTGGGGGGAAATGGGTCCCCCTCCCCGTTCCTGCTCCAGTGCAATACATTGCTTGGAACGACCGTCTGTGGCTGTGCTGAGTTTGTGGGGGTCAAAAGTGGGGTCCCTTGGGCTGTAACAGCATCCCCCCACCCAGGGTGGCCTCTTCTGTGCCACCTCAATGCAGTCAGGCACACACAGCTCCTTCCCCTTCGTGGCCAGGGCTGAAGGCAGCTGCCAGGCTCTGTCTGGGCACTGCCCTTCAGAAGAGGAAGTGCCCTTCCCTGCCTGCAACCCCCCCTGCCAGCCTCTTGCCCCCACTGTCCCCAAAACAGAGCAGGATGTGACACTGCGGTGGCCCTGTGACTGCCACTGAGGGAGGGACAGGAGGGGAGAGAGGACGGCGCGAACCCTGAGGAGGACGGCGCGAGTGAGGCGAGCAGCAGGGCTGCAGGCAGAAGCACAGACCCCTGCCTGCACCCGGGGAGCCAGGAAAGGAGGGAGGACAGACGAGGGGACACACTCTGTCCCCAACGTGGGACCACAAGGCCTCCTCGGCCCCAGCACCAGGCAGCCGGGGTTCACCAGCCCTCGCCACTTCCCTCCCTGCAGCCACCAAAAAGAGAGGGGACAGGCACCGGGAGGAACCCCCTCCCCGAGATGGCCGCCCAGCTCAGTCACTGCGGTAACTTCAGCAGCTTCCAAGAGTCGCTGTGGCCGGTGCTGGCGGCGCAATTCCCGCTGGCGCTGGTGGGTAACGGTATGGCTGTTTAC
>NW_010524399.1:0-3731 GCF_000687285.1 Phaethon lepturus | reverse complement strand
TAGGCCTGTTTACGGTTTGGCCGCCCGCGAGCGCTCCTGGCACAGCGGCATCGTCTACTCCTTCCACCTGGCCGTCAGCGGGATGCTCTACTCCCTCTCGCTGCCGTTTCTGGCAGCGTATTACTACCCGCCCAAGGACTGGCGCTACGGACCGGCGCTGTGCAAGCTGGAACGTTTCCTTTTCAACTGCAACCTTTACGGCGGCATCTTCTTCGTCACCTGCATCAGCCTCAACCGCTACCTCGGCATCGTTTACCCGCTGCGGGTCCACGGACGGCTGCAGCCACGCCACGCTAAGGCGCTGAGCGCGGTCGTTTGGGTGCTGGCTGGGGGGCTCTCAGCCCCCACCTTTTATTTTTCAGAGCTGCAAGAAGCGGAGGGTGCGATCGAGTGTTTGGGGAGTGCGGCCCCGCAGCGGCTGTGGGGATTTTATCCCTACAGCCTGCTGCTGGCCGGGCTGGGCTGCGGGCTGCCCTTCCTGCTCACCGCCTCCTCCTACGCCGCCATTATCCGCACTGTTTTCCGTAATCCTCACCTCAGCCCGCCGGAAAAGCGGAAGGTGGGAATGCTGGTAGGGGCAGGAGTGGCTCTCTACGCCTTTTCCTACCTGCCCTACCACATTTTCCGTAACCTCAATTTGTGGCGTCGCCTGCTGCGACCGGGCACGGAGGACTGCGCCGTCTCCAGAGCCATCCACGCTACCGCTCAGGTCTGCAAAATCCTCGTTAACCTCAACATCTGCCTGCACCCGCTGCTCTACGCCGCCCTGGCCGACAGCATGCAGAGCTGCTGCGGCGCCGGCTGCGGCAGTGGTGCCAGCTGTGGCAGCAGGGAGCGAGCTGAGCACGTGGAGCTGCAGCCGGTACCCTAGGAGCCCACCCAGGGTGGCCCAAAGTGGCTAGCGCAGCCTGTGCAGCGCCTGGCATAGCCCTTGGGCACGCGTTTCCTTCCCAGCAACGCGTGAGAAGCAGGATTAAAGCCAAAATCACAAGCATGGCCTCGTATCATGCCTTCTTTTGGCAAAGATCCCCCTTTTTTTTAGCTTAAAAGCTAGGGATGAACCTAAAAAACATGGAATGGCGATGCCGTGCCATTCCCTGCGTCGCTGGCTCAGGTGCTGCCAGCCCCACCACGTGCCTCGGAGGCAGCCCCGGCTCTGCCACGGGATGGGGCAGTGACAGGGACACTGTGGGGACAGGGACGGGGGGGCTCCCTGCCCAGTGAACCCCACCCCAGCTCAGATCGACACCTTGGTGCATACCAGACCGTGTGTCTTTATTTAGAAGTGCCGACTGCTCTCGCCGGGAGCTGGCATGGCACCGGATTCAGTTGGTGGAAGGTCTGCGGACGAGGAAGAGAGCACAGTAAGGAGAGGGGAGAGGGTGTGCAGCCCCCCGGCACAGATGGAGCATGTGCCACCCCCAATCCTCCAAGCCAACCCCTGGTACTTACTTGGCCCATTCCACATTGAGGATCAGGTGGTCGTAGCCAAATCCGGAAACACCGGCAATAGCCCGGGCCGCATCCTCCCGGCGGTGGAAGCTGATGAAGGCGAAACCCTGGGGTGGGAAGAAAGCGAGAGGGTGAGAGAAAATGGGGGGGGTCTTTCCCCAGGCCCCCTGAAAGAGAAAAATGCCTCCATGCCCACCTTAGACTGCCCGGTGGTCTTGTCCTTGGCTAAATAGATCCTAGAGATGGAGCCGAAAGGCCGGAACAGCTCCTGGAGATCAGTCTCACGCGTGTCCTCGGACAGGTTGGTGACACGGATGGTGGCATTGTCGTCGGCTGGGGTGGGGGGAAGACCAAGGAAGGTCAGGGCTGCTGGCGGGACCATGACCAAGAGCCGGCATGAGCCGTACACAGCAGCCCCGGGGAGGCTACCCCCACGCCGAGCAGAGGCCTTGACTTACCCCTGCGGTTGGGCTGCATGGACTCCCCGCGGCGGCTGGCTCCGTCTCTCAGGCTGGGGGGGACGTACTTGCCCGTCTTGCTCTGCTGAGCCTGCACCGGCTCTGGCTCTGAGGGCAGGAAAGGCGACAGGCAGGAGGTGAGGCGCCCCACAGCCGCAGGCAGATAGCGGCCCCCTCTTGCCCCCCCGTCTCAGGATAAAGGGGTGCTGTACCTCCGGGCAGCTTCTCCTTCTCGCCTGTGGACAGCCCCAACTGCTCGGCCAATTCCTTCTGCATCGGCCCCAGGGTGTCCTTGTAGGGACAGCGGGTAGTCCAGTGGTCGCCCTTGCAGATACGGCATGAGACGATCTTCTGCCCCTTCAGTTTGTTCATGGGATCCTCCTCCTCCTGGCAGTTCAGGTCCTGCGGGACAGGGAGACCCCTGAGTCCCGTGGGACCCACCACGCACCCTGGCACAGCCTCACCAGGGGCTCCCCACCGGCCCACGAGCTCCCACCGCACCCAACCCACCTCCTTGCTGGTGATGAAGGTCATGAAGACGTCATCGCTCACAGTGGTCGTGGCCACGTTAGGGCCAGGGGCATCAAACTCCGAGTTGCCAAATTTTTTCCAGTTCTGGGGAGAAAATGGAGGGAGGAAAGGGGGCTCACTCTCACAGCATGTCCCTAAGCAGCTGCCAAACACATGCAGGAAGGGAAATGCTCTCCACCGAGGGGTTGTTGGGACATTGAGAAGGAACGGGCAGAAGCAGAGGACTGGGAAATGAAGTGGTTCCTGCCGGAGGACAGATTTCCCTCCCTCTCCATTCCCGGAGAAGGCGCTCACCTTCCGACGGGCCACCGCTTTGGAGGCCTTCCTGGTTTCAATGCGGAAGGTGCGGATGATCTGTAAAGGTGCAGAAGAATCGATCAATGCAGGAGGAAGGACGGCAGACGTGCCTCCACCCCACACGTGCCAAGTCTGGGACTGCCAGAAGCAGCAGAGTCAAAATGGGGCTGTGATGGGACGTCCCTGCTGACATGTGGCTGCCTGGTGCTGCCTGACTGTGCAGGCAAGGATGAGCCCCTGCGCCAGAGCAGAGCCGAGGGTTCTAGAAGGGGAGAAGGGGAGCTCAGCAGCAGGGAGAAGCTAAAATGGCAGCCCAGGAGACAGTGCTCACCTTCACCTTGCGCCCATCCTCCTCCTCACGATACTCCGTGATGGTTTTGATGTTCCCGTTGATGAGCTCTTTTGGGGAGGGGAGCGGGCCTGTGGGGAGGGGGGACAGTGGGATAATGTCTGATGTGGGGGAGGCAGCAGGAAAACAGCCCCCTGGCCTCTTGCCCAGCTCTCACCTCCCTTCAGCAGCTCGGCCTCGGCGCTCAGGCTGCCCCCCAGCACCCCTGGCAGGGGGATGTCCTTCAGCAGCTCGCTGGTGATGCATTTATCTGTGAGAAAAAAAGAGGGAGCGTCACCCCCTCGCTCGGGGCGAGCCCAGGAGAGGGGGAAAGAGCCGCGTGCCCTGCCATAGGCAGGGAGGAGGTGCCCTGTTCTCTCCCCCAAGCAAGGAAAAGGCCAAAGAGCCAAGAAGTCTCAGCTATTCCAACTCCCATGGCTTCCTCAGCCCCTGAAATGGGTGGAATAAGGATGGTGAGAGAGATTCTACTCCCTGCTCCGAGTCAGGCACACTCTGCTCACAAGGATCGGCCTCAGAGCCTGTTTTGAGCCCTGGACAAGGAGCGGGCACAGCTCTGGGCTGTTTCAGGAATAGCAACTGCTCTTTTTCCCGACAAAAATTCTCTGGTTACCAGCAGGAGGAGCAACAAGGGAAAAAGGGGGACG
>NW_010524398.1:0-15367 GCF_000687285.1 Phaethon lepturus | reverse complement strand
CGCGCCTTGCGCAGGCCGGTCGCCGCAGGGGCGGTGAGCTGCCCGTGCTTCCGGAGCTGCCTTAGCGAGGAGGAGAAAGTGTATTCCTCGCGGCCACTTCTCCGGTTTCCCGCTTGTGCGGGGTAACAGGTCTCGAGGCTTCAAAACGCCGAAGATGTTCACGTGACGCTTAAGTTGATAATCCCCTAATGAGGAAACAACTCCTGGTCTCTGGCCGGTTGCGATGAGCGGCTGGGAGCTGGGTGCAGTGCTGGCGATCACGGCAGCCTGTTGCTGGGTGCTTCAGACACGAGCCGGGATTTGCCGTGTGCTGGTGCTCTGGCTTCATTTTCTCGCCTCTTGAGCTCGTGTCAGAGGAGCCTGGCCCATCGGTGTGTTCTGAGCCGCAACTGAGCAGGCTGCCTTGGCAAGCACAGCGTTTTTTTCCCGCGGAGGATTCTGCAGTCTCTGACGGAGACCTGATGCAGGAGGTGCTGGTGGTAAAGGCTTTGTTTTATTGCGAGTGGTAGGCTGCTGTTTCTGGCTGTTTAGCATGTTAGGTACATAAAAATTTGTAGCCTGTTTGTGGTGTCAGACTTACTTCAGTGTAGTTGAGCCAAACCCAAAGACTGAAGCAAAAGAGTGGGAGGATTCTGAAGAACCCAGGGGTAGTGACAGAAGTGTCTCTGCGCCAGTATTTCCTTGCAGCAGAGTTGCATTTTAATACTGCAGAACAGGAGGGCAGGGGAGAGCCTTCTTCTAAACTTCATGCTTAGGGTAGACTGTGAGTTTCATAAACTAACCTGAAACAGCCCATGTCGGCTGCTTCCCGCTCCCTCTGCCACACTGAGCGCTGGCAGAGGCCTGCGATGAGCAATCCCTTCTCTAAGGGATCGATGCGAATGAGATGTGGAGAAGGCTGTTTCTGTCCTTGGTCTGGAAGAGCTGCTCTGCAAGCCCGTTGGTTGTGTAACACACGTGTCCTGCCCTGGCTGTGGGGCTCTTGGGCTTGTAACGATGCTGATCCTTCAAGTAAGCAGAGTGGGCTGGAAAGTGAGGCGTTTTGCCTCTCAGCAGTTTAGATTTGGCTTTATGGAGCAGACCTCATGAGAGGTGGTCCTTTTAAACCGCAGCGTCCCAACTTTGGTAGCTCTCCATGCAGAACAAGCGGCTGAAGCGCAGGTAGGCACGTGCTTGGACTCTGCGCCCTCAGGAGGAGGTATCCTGACTGAAAGCGCTCGCCTTTGACCTGGCTGTCTAGTGAACTGCCTCGTTATGCGAAACTTAAGGGGGGAGTAATTTTTATAGCTCTTAGTGGAAATGGCAAAAAGTATCAGAGCCTCATATATCCCCTTCCAAGGCCAAGAAGCAAAGGTCATGCCAGGGAGGAGAGTGTACCCTGCGGGCCGGTGCAGGTTCCTGCCAGGCTCGGCTGCCCAGAGCGCAGACACTGTTTATACCACGAGAACTCCTCCCTCTGCTCCAGGGGCAGAGGTTGTTTTTAGTTTGAAGGTGACTTGGGAGAATGTTACCTGGTCTTGTCTGCCTTCCCCACTGTCCAGCTTGATCAAATACTGCACTGTGCCCAAGAGAATTGCCCAGCTCTGTGAAGAATGTCTTGTTTTTGTGAGCTGGTTTCAACTTGCAGCCCATCACCATTTGGAAAATGTTTGAGTAGCTCTGATCCATTCTAGGGTATTGATGCTGGCTGTGCTGGTATCTCCCTGGACTTGGTGGGTGCTTTCCCCAGCTGTGAATACCCAGGATTTTGATTGCCTGGTTTGCTTTCTGTTGGAAGGAGAGGGGGATATTAATCCCATGGGAATTCAAATGGTACTTGCTGTTACTGCTTGCTGAAGCTTTTTAGCCTGTCTGAACTGCATGAAGTGCCCTCCAACTCAGAAAATAACCTTGCAACAGCTTACTTTGTCAGCATACAATAATCACCTTGTATCTGTAAAAAAAAAAAAGCAGCCTACCAAAAAAATGAAAAACAACCTACCCTTGATCTTTACTAGCTCCCATTTTAAGTCAGGCTGTAGTTAAAATGGGGCAGGCTTCTACAAGTCCTGTAGTCAGTTCTATGACTCTTCAAAATTAGGTTGTTGGGAGTGTTTAATCACAGGCCTGCGGGTTAAAAAAAAAACAAACCCCATTTGGCACACAGATAAGTTCTAGAAGCGAAACTTGGTGTATGAGAAAGTTGCTTATAGCTGACACCCCTCTATGTCTTTTGCGCCCCCCCCCCCCCATCACCTCCCACTGTTTTAAAAGCAGTTCAAGAAGATCATTCTGGTATCTCTGGTACAATTCTGTCGTCCAGAGTCACCTGGAAACCTTGAAACTCCTGCAAAGGTGGTGTTGAACCGTGCATTCTGGAATGTAACCAGCAGTACTGTGGTTGGTATATGAAATGGCAACGAGTTTTTTAGCCCTCAAGTTACTCTGACCTCTGTTTTTAAGGTACCTTAGTTTTCAGTATCAGCCTTCTAAAAGTGGCTTGGTCCCAGATGAGGGTCAGTTCTCTCCTTCCTTGTCCAGGCATGTTTATTCTTCCAGACTTCTAAAGCTTTAGTGTATAGAGCTAATTTTTCCTTTGAGAAATGCAGAATTGATTTATTTAGGACTCCGCAACTTACCTCGCGGACTTGCAGTTTTCCTGAGTTTGAGCAAACTTGGTTTTGTAACACTGATGTGTTTCTACAATCCAAAAAATAGTCATAGGATTTCTTGCTAAAAAATTTTCACATATTCAAAAAAACAAAAAAATTGCTCCCAAACCCACCTCCTTTGTGCTTGTACCTCATGGTACATATATGGAGGGTTGTATATAATCATGAACTTTAAGTGCTTGACGACGGGGTAAATTAATTTCTTGGAAGAGGCTTTGTGTGTGGGATGCCCCGTAAGCCTGCTGTTGGCACGTCTGAAGCGCAGTCAGTGTGCCGGAAGGACGTGTTGCAAGCTTAACTAGTTCTTCGTAAATCTGACTGAGGTTGAGTCACGTAAGTAACCTTGACCCACGAGTGATGTCTTTTCCTGAAGCGGTGTTGCTAGAGCCTCCCTTCCTGCCCACTCCGAGAACGGCTCCCCTGGGGCCCTGCCCTTGTCCCGGCTGCCTTGGAATGGCTGGGGCAGTCTGCCCCTGGGGACTGCTGCTCGCTGTGCCTGGCTAGTAGCCTAAAGATGTTTGGCAGCGCAGCCTTCTGCAGCCCAGTGGCTCATGGCCCTACCTTTGGACTGTCTCGTTTTCGACAGCCGAACCCCCTGACCTCTCACTGCAAGAGCAGTTTGAAAAATACCGTAGTTCCAGGCTGCAGCTGCTTCTCGTGCTTTTAATCTCTTTATTACTAATTTAGCTCTGCAGAGTTGTCTTGCCTGAGATGAAAGGTCTGATTTCACTGTTTGTATGGCAATGAATGTTACACATTTCCTCACCTGGCTTGTGACATCTCGCAGACTGCAAGGCATTCCCCCCCTCCAAAAAAGCTGTTAATACTGTGTTTAAAAGTATCTGCTGGGCGTCTTAGCGAGCAGAGTGGTGAATCAAGTGTGTGAGTGGGGCAGAGAGCAGCCCGTGCAGTGAGGGCAGCAGATGGGGCCGGCAAAGGGTGCCGTGTCCTCTGGTCACTGCACAGCGACGCAGGGGTGGCCGGGGCCTGGCCAGCTCGGAATTACGGTCAGCTGAGCTCGAGTGTGTGGAGCCAGGAGGAGCGGACATGTTCCTCTTCGGAGAGCGGAGTAATGGAGCACTTTTCCTATTACAGTTATCTTAACAAAACTGACTCCGCAGGGGCTCGGTCTGTGTCCTGGGCGCTGCTGGGCACCTGGCAAAGGTGCTGCCCTCCCTGCAGCGGGACGAGAAGCGGGTTCTGCTGCCGTGCTGCTGCCAGCCTTCCGTCGCAACCTGCAGTGGGGGCTTTGGCAGACCTGTGGGGAACCTTGCCAGAGCATAGAGGATGCTAAATTTGTGTGGGGACTGTGGAGGCTGGATAAGCCCCTGAAACAAAAATGTGTTGTTGTCTTCCTCCG
The DNA here is from genome assembly GCF_000687285.1 of Phaethon lepturus. Classification (NCBI taxonomy): domain Eukaryota; kingdom Metazoa; phylum Chordata; class Aves; order Phaethontiformes; family Phaethontidae; genus Phaethon; species Phaethon lepturus. Next base: position 11,356 of record NW_010524398.1, on the reverse strand, counting down.
GAACTGAAAGAGCTTGGAGACTGGGCGAGTGTCGGGAGAAGCGTTGCAGGCTCTTGGTGAGCATCATGCTGTCCCTTGCAGAAGACGGGTGATGCCATGACTGCTGTGGGTTTCTTGTTTGGATAGTGGCAAATACTGTGTGCTGGCTTGTATGTTCTGGTTTTGCAGTGGAGTCGCAGGAAGTATTGTTGTCTGGAGATGCAACAATTGAAAATAAGTCCTGTCTGCACTGGGCAGAGTTCAGAGAGCGTGGAGGGGAGGGAGGGAAGAGTACACTGATCTGAAGATTGTATGTGGCCTCTTCTCAATGGCTGAATTTTTTTTTGCTTGTAGAGGGGTGAATTCTTGCTTTGCACTAACACTTTGCACTAATACCTCTTCAACTCATAGCTGGTTTTATAAAGTCACCACTGTCTCAAAAGAGACTGACTCAGGACAGCGTCGAGTTGTACTGCGAGGCGATTGGCAATCCTATCCCTGAGATCCAGTGGTGGTTTGAGGGAAACGAACCAAATGAGACCTATGCTCAGCTCTGGGATGGCGCACGGCAGGACCGTGTCAAAATCAACGCCACCTACAACCTGCACTCTACCAGTACCATCTACATCGCAAACCTCACAAGCGACGACTCGGGCATGTATGAGTGCCGGGCTAGCAACGACCCTGACCGCAACCACTTGTCGAAGAGCCCCAAAGTCAAGTGGATCCGTTCCCAGGCGAACGTTTTTGTCATCGAACGTGAGTGGCCACACTGAGGCCTTGGCACTTGCTCGGACACCGGTGTCTTGAGTCTCCTGCCGTGCTCACCCCTGCACCCGTGTCCTCACCCTCCCACCCCAGCTGTAGAACTGAGAGACTCCCACCCTCTGTCATCTCCCTCACCACCTGTGACTTGACCCGAAATGGCCCTGCTCAAAAAGGGTTGTGGCTTCCCAACCAAAACACCCTTCGGCAATCCTGTGCCCTTTCCGGAGCCAAAGACCTGGAACCTACTGCTTATTCCTGAGTGCCTCAGAGTCCTGGTGCTGGCTTGCAGAATTGAGAGTCTTGATTCTGCGGTAGACTCTGCCCTAACCACCACTGACAAACTGGCCCTTCCCTACAGCTCGTACAGCTTCTGCTCCTGTGAACCATCTTGCTTTAAGCTCGCTTTCTTGCTAGTGATACAAGCTGTGGGGAACAAAACCTGCTTTGAGTTTCCTGAGATGCAACCGTTTTTGAAATGGCCGTGTCTGTGTGCGTCACTGTGATGTAGTTGCTTGTCCCGTGGAAGTGACCAGATTCCCGCTGCTTACAGAGCTGGCAGTCAAACTCTGGAGCTAACAGGCAGCTGCTTTGAGTAACAGAAACCTGGGCCAGTGTGAGGGAATTTAACATCCTGCTAAGGTCTCACCACCAATCCTGAAGTTAGCGGAGCAGTCTTGTCAGCATAAATGTACTAGGGAATACAGAACTCCAGCAGAACCTTCTTCTGGTGGAATTTGGGTAGGAAGAAAAGCGAAATGCTTGTCAGCCCTGTGCAAACATTGTTCCTTCCAGGAGACTGAGGTTGGGAGGAAGGGTAGGAACCGTAGTGCCACCAGGGCTGTGTAATGATGCTGCTAATGGCAGCTGTTTTCTTGGACTGCCTCCTACAAGTAGAAGTGTCTGAGTCATCTTATGTTACATAATTTACTGCTGCTTGGCACATGGAGGCTCAGGACTTTTTGGAGTCATGGTTCTATGTGTTCTCCCTGGAGTAAATCTAACTGTAATCTCTTGGGTTGCATCAGATGATGCACACATTGCTCGCATACGGTCTTGTTTGCTGCCCCTCACAAAAGAGGGTCTTGACTGCCATCAGTTATGTGACCTGGAGGTGTCTAAGTCTGCTCAGATTCTGGAAGGTTTTGACAGCGAGTGCTATAGTGGCTCGTAAAAGCAGAGACACATACTCTTGTAACTGCCCTTCACAGTATGACCTTTTCCACTGCTTATTGTGCACTTAGCTCTGCTGGAGCTGCACCTTTTGCAGGGGCAGTAGGGACTCAAAACTACCCAGAGCACGTGGCAGCGATTCTGCTCGTGGTGGGAGCAGCTGCGGGGTCAGCATCAGTTATCGCTAGGTGCAGTCAGGCCCTAGTCGCCTGGTTTTCGAGTCTCTCCTATGCTGGTATCTTCAGTTCTGGTAGGAACCGATTGCAAAGGTAAGTGGAAGCTATGATAGAGATAAGGAGCTGTGGGTTTTGGTAACTGTTTGCATTAAAGGTTCTTGGGCAGGCATGTGACCTCTGGAATACTGCATGTTAACTTCAATTGAATTATTTACGAATGCAGGTCCAGACATCAAGGTTCATGTAACTGGTGTTTCTGGCAAGCTGATCCTCACCTGTAACATGACTGGGTCTTACCCTGCCATCGATGGTCACGAATGGATGCATGGGGACAAGATACTTCAAACGGACACGGAGTCAAGTGCGTTCACCAGTTACACGTGAGTGTCAGGGGCAAATAAGAATCTGAACAGGTTTTTTACCGGGTGCAATTAATGTTTCCTGTCGGCTGAGCCCAAAGCTAAATACTTGCAGTCTTGCTGAATGTAGGCTTTCAAACTTTAGAACATACGATGAGCTAAACAAAGTTTTGGTAAGGCCTGGCATTTTCTACTTTATGGGGAGGAGGAGTCAGAAAGGAGGAGGAAGGGAAAGTTATATGCCACAGATATCCTTTTAGCAAGAGAAGTTCTGCTGCTTCATGCCTTCCTGCAGGCGTTCAGCTGGGCTCGGTTGGTTTGTCGGGTGCGGCGTGCGAGGTACAACATGGCCGAGGCTGCCGCCTGGCTTGTGTCTGCACCGCCCGTCTGCGGCACTGACGTCAGCGTGCTAGAGCTGTTTTCCCAGAGCTCTGGGGGACCCCTGCTCTGGGCAGGACATCGGCTCCCTGCTCCCCAGAGGCCACGTGTGGAACCAGAGACTCCAGCGTATGTATGTTGTCTCTGCCGTTGGGTTTTATGTACCTTTCCGAAGTCCAGCGGTTCTTGCAGCAGAAGCTGGGAAGCTGCCTGCAGCTTATGGGCAACGCTCCGGAGCTGTTTGCAGGCTGTAGCTGAGCAGAAGCGGGAGTACCAGCCTTATTGTAACAGTGCAGTGAGCTTTCCTCTTTGATTACAGTCAGGCCCAGCTGGCACTGACCCAGCAGCTGTAGAGGCATCATGTCCTTTTGTACGGCAGTGCCGACGTGCCTGTCTCCCCATAGCAACAGGGAGCTGAACAAGGATTAAAGTATTTATAACCCAGCCTCCCTCGCGTGACCTCAATTCCTTAGCTGAGTGGTTTTTGGAAGTGGGAAGCGCCATGCACAGCAGAACTGACAAACAGCCTGTTGTCCCAGTGCAGCCATGGGACTGAAACTTTGCCTGCCCCTTCCCTTGAGTGGGTATTACTAAGCTGCGGAATGAGGTTTGTTGCGGTGCAGCATAATCTACTAAATCTCATTGCAGCAGCTTTACAAAAGGAAAATGGGGAGTTCTTCCTATGCTTGAATCAATCCAGAGTAACCCAGCCTGGGTATTTCTTTGCCACTGCTTTGCCACGTGTTTCAGTGGGCTTTCCTGCATGGGAAGAACAGCTTTCCTCTGAGTCTGTTCTCCTAAGCTCCTTGCCTGTCTCCTTTCGAGGTGAACTGCAGGGCTGACGTCCACCCATCAGCTACATGAGATGTGTGGCCATGTTCTGGGTTGTGCTAACTAGAGGACTCTCTTGCTGCACTTTCAGATTCTGTTGGCTTTGCTCAGTAGGGTGTGATTATTTTTTTTCAATGGGCCTGTGGTCTGTGTGGAAGAGGGAAGAGCATGGAGTTGGCCATTTCTGAAGCATACATATCGCACTGCATCTGGTGATGGTGTAATGTTGTCCTGGTGCTCCTGCTTTTCTTCATTTATACTAGCTCACAGTCTAGGTCTTAAGTTTTTTGCCCTTAGTAGAGGCCCTGATGGCAGGAGTTCTTTGGGTTAGGGAGTGAAAGCTGTCAGTTTTCAGGATTCAGAAAGCAGGGTCTTGGTGTGTCAGACTTGATGTATGTGAAATCGTCCTCTGTCATCCTCACTGTGTGGGGAGGCAAGGGTGGAGAGTTGGGTTGCAGTAGGTACATGGTGCAGTATAAATACTGGCACTGGAATGGGAGAAACTGCCTGTGGAGGATACTGCTGATGCTTTTAAATGTCTCTGGATGTCAGTTGTGCTGAACACTTATCTGACATCCTGGTTTTTGGTAGAATTGAGGGGAAGATGGAAGAGCACTCTGGTGTCTATGAATGTGTCTACAAAACAAGCCCGATGATAAAAGGAGAAGTGAATATTTCAGGTAACTTCATATGTTTGCTTCTGGGTATGGGGTGGGGAGTGGGAAAGCTGTGATCTCCTGAACACTTTGCTTTGGTATCTTTCCATCTTTTTGAAAAGTTGCTTCTAGTCCTTATTAATAGAGCTGAAGGACTCTACATGACTATTACCAGATTTGCTCTGTGAGGCAGCTCCATTTTATCACACAGCTAAGGTGCCTGTAGGGTCAGCTCTTGGACCTTGCATTAAATCAGCCTTCTGCTGTGGGCATGTTCGTGCAAGAATAATGGGAGAGGGATAATACCTGGTGGACAAATTTGAGCCTTTGCAACTTGACATGCTTTTCCCTCTGAAAATGCCAAACAATGGGCAAATGATGGAAATAGAGCCACTAATGCATTTCTTAAGCTGAAGTTGAGCTTTATGGGTAACTTTGATTCCAGATAGGTGGACTGCAGGGTGTACAAATCTTTCATCTTTTCTATGAGGTGTCTCATTTTCTTTTTCTCTTGCTGTAGTTGCACCCCAAGTGACTGCATACAAGAAGTCTGAGCATGGGAATGAGGGAGACACAGGTGTGCTGATCTGCAAGAATCCCTCTTTCCCCCCTGTCAGCTCTTGGGTCTGGTACAAAAATGGTCAAGAGGTAAGTGCTGTGCTTTGATGCTCTTTCTACCCTTCTGCTTACCCTACTTGCCAGCAATGAGATGGAGGACCTTCTCCATCAGAATTAGCTGTTTCAGGGTGGCCTCCTCAGTGCCATGGCAAGGAGGATTTCTGTAAGCGGTAGGACCATGCATGGTAAGTGAGCAGCTCCCTCCATGTCAGCACTGCCCTGAGAGCTGTCTTTCTCCTTTTCTCCCTCCAGCCCATTGTCAATGGTTCTGGTCGATACATTATCAAGTCCAGTGGCAACAAGACAGAGTTACGCATTCTTAAACTGAATATTGAGGAGGATACAGGTGACTACCACTGCAATGCCACCAACTCTTATGGCTTTGGTGGTGCCATCGTGAACCTGCGTGTACGCAGCCGCCTGGCAGCGCTCTGGCCCTTCCTGGGAATTGTGGCAGAAGTCCTTGTTCTTGTCACCATCATCTTCATCTATGAGAAGAGGAGGAAGCCAGATGAGGTTCTTGATGGTAAGAGGTGCTTGGGTTAAATCTTTGAGGAGACCAAGTAACTTGTAGGGTGCAAGCAAGATGTTCTTGTAGAGAACTTGGAGTTTCCTTTAAGATGGGCATTAATTTGAGGGCTGCTTCTCAGGGCACTTCTAAAACCATGGTAGTCTTTACCAGGCTACTTCAGACATGGAGTTGCAAGTAATAGCACCGCTTCTGACAGTCCTTCAGCAATCTGTGCTTTGGATCTGGGGTGAGATAAGATTCAGTGCAGGTCAGCCTGACCCTTTGTCTCACCAGTTCCTCTGCGCTTTGCTCAAGTGCTTCATGTGAGTGTCTCCAGGACTGGGTTTTCTTTGGCAGTTAACGTTCTGGAGAAGCTGATTTGTGAATAGGTAGTAGGGCTTTTCTGGTGCTGCAAAATCGGGAGCCTGTGTCAGTGGCTCTGTAAGACCAGGCTTAGCTTAATTCAGGTTCAGTTCATGAATCTGTTTGGGTCCTCAGATGCACACATCCTGACTCTCGGGGACTTCCTCAAAGCCTAGTGCTATCTTTAATCTGGTCTGGAAATATCAGCTCCTCCCTTTCCTTATCAGTAAGAATCTGCATTGTGTTAGCCCAGCTGCCCCTCCCTTATCTGATCCAGTTAACAATGAAGTGTAAATGCTTGGTATCCTTCCTGCTTACTGGGTCAGGCCCTTAGTCCTCTGCTAAGGGAACAGCACATCAGGTAGGCTGAGTGGTGTGAGGTGGAGCAGAGGGACTAAAACTAAATATCCTTCCCCTGACTAGAGGGCTTGGGGAATTGTACTCAAGGCAGTCTTACAAGCAGATGTTTTACCCTCTGATGCTTGGCTGGAAGGTGGATATCTTAAGCTGCATCTTAAGATGCAGTTGTAGCTGCATCTTCCAGCAAAAAAAACTATAGCCTGTATGTGTTGAGTGATCTGGCTTCTGGCAACATCAGCCTGGTCCAGATCATGTTGAATGCTGACCTGTCAGAGCTGTAGCAGATGCTTTGACAGATGAAGGCACGGTGTGTATACTGAAGTGTCCTGATGCTCCTTGGCCAAAGCTCTTAAGCTCAGGTTCCCAAGTGCTTGTGGAGGAGATTAGTGTCAAACCTGTTTGACAGACATACACAGCTTTACACTTTCCTGGTGTAAAGTGGTTGTCTCTTCCCAAAAGTCTTCGTAGCCTTGCCCCTCTTGAGAGAAGGTAACAGTAAGGCATTGCTGAGCCAGCTCAGACAAATGCTGTTCCTCATGGTATGTGGTTGTGAATTGGCTGCTCCCTGTTACCTGGGATAGGGAGAGTCTGGCTTGTGTGTGGCATGATATCCTTGCTGGAGTTATCTTTCCACTCTTCCCTTCTCTGCTGCTGTATGACCTCAAATGGTAAGTGTAAGATGGTTCCAGCCATGTTTCTGCATCCATCCTCTCACCAGCTGTATGCAGATCTTGGAGCCCAAGGCAGTCACAATGCTTCGAGTATGGGCCTCACTGCCTGGTGCCATTTGAGGGGAGCCTGGACTGTGCAAGAGATGATGGGGAGCCTTCTGTTGGAAGGTGGCAGATTGCAAGGAGCTGGTGAAAGGCCTCAGGGCTTGACATGTGCTGCTCAGTGTAGCAAGAAAGTGGTGTGCAGTGTGTTTATCTTGATTTCACAAAATGTGTGGGGAGGAAGAAGGGTGTACTACTGCTGATGCTTAAAACCTCATTCCTGAAACATCCTGTTTGGATTCCCCTTTACTTGCTGGTGAAGTCTGTGCTCAGATGTGGGAGCCATCTGAATTAGCGGTGCTGTTGAAGTGAGAGCAGCAGGTAGGTCAGCGGCAGCTGTGCTGTCTCGCTGGGTGGGTCTGTGGCTCTCTTCCACTTTTAAGTGCTGGTGGTGTGAAGACTGGCTGGTATGCTGAGGCTACACAGGGTGCAAATGTTAGACATTACCAGCCAGCGATGCTGCTTCAGAGACTGCCTGGATGCTTCCCTGTGTGGAAGGCCACTTCTGTGGCCTCCTGGGGTACTGAGGTGTGCCTCAGGTTTAACGAGGTGCCAGGCCTGACCTCTGCTGCTTGGCGGGGGGGTGGTGGTGACTTGGCTGTCCTGCGAGCCAAGGCTACGCTGTGCCAACAGAAGCAACTGCGTAACAGGAGCTTATGTCTAAGTTTGTGCCTCCTCTAAGCTTAGATGAGAAGCAGCTTAAAACTCACGCAGGGAGTGGAAGTGTTTGGGTAAGAAGTAGCCCCTGCTCTGCCAGGCCCTGGTGAAACAGGAGCCCTGTGGGTGAGATGACCTTTTGGGTTCAGTCTTGTGCGGGCAGTAGTATCCAGTGTATCCAGTAACCTGTCTGGAATGACAGTCCCCAGAGTTTAAAGAGGTGGCTGAGATTACGTCTTACATGCGCTTCCCTGACACTGTTCTTTCTTTCTATGCTGTCCTGAATGTGAAGATGATGATGGAGGATCTGCACCGCTGTAAGTACCTTGTGTTTTCCTATTTAGCCAGATTTGTACTGTTAGGTCACGTCCATCCAGGGAATCTCCTCTGAATATAAAAGCTAGCTGTTGTGGGGATAACACACTAGCTTGCTGGGTGGGAGAATTTCCCCCATGGTTAATGTGGCCTGTGTATAAACCACATATAATCGGGGATGGCACCAGTGTCTCCAAAACTGACACTGTTCTGCTAACTAATCTTATCTTGCTTTATGTTGACTGTCTGTTTGGACCTGAATTACACTAGTGGCTGGGGCTTTGCTTTTTCTTTCCTCACTGCCTCTTTTTCTCTTTCCAGGAAAAGCAATGCCACAAACCACAAGGACAAGAATGTCCGCCAGAGAAATGCTAACTAAGAGCAGAGGCCAGGTGGGTGCCATTCCCGTGGGCAGAGTTGCAGCTGAGAACAGCTGCTGTGCCAGGCTCTTCACCTCCTCTCAGTGAAGGGCTCCTACAGTGGCCTGAGGTGCCTGTCTCTAGCTGGAGCTCTTATTAGCTGCTCAGGGGTCTGGCCTGGCTGCAGCGTCTGCATCTGCAAAGGGTCACTGGAAGAAGCAGGAACATCTGTGCAGGCAGAGGCTCTTCTGGTCCAGCGTTGTACTGGAGGATCTGGGGAGAGGGGCAGGGAAGTGTTGCTCTTGATTCTCTGCCTGTGGTGCGGCAGAGACCATTAGTAGCCTGGTAGGAACCGGCCAAAGCTGCTGGGACTGTGTGTGGGGAACAGCAGTGTGTCTGGCCTCTGCTCAGACAGACAAGGGGCGAGGGAGAAGATAGTGTGGGGCTCTAAAGCAGACTGGGAAAGTCAGGACTGCCTGATAACTCCTGCCCTGGACTGAAGCAGGAGATGAGCCCTAGCCCACAGTGATTTAACTGGCTTTTCTTTCTCTCTTGCCAGGTGATGTATAGATGAAGAACTCGTCTGGACAATTTTGTTTTCTTTTAATTTTTTGGTAAAATAGCACCATGAAATATTCTAGTGCATCCTTGCAATTCAGTTATTTCACTTTCTAAAGAAACATAAGTTGTAGAATCTAAAATATACTTTTTTTAAAAAAGAGTTATGGGAGGGTTTTTCTACCTGTAAATGTAAATCCCTAGTTTCTGGTAGTCTAGGTCACTGGCTGTCTCTGTCCTAGGTTTCTTCATGTTGGTACAAAGGGGATAGGTGGGAGGACAACTTATTTCTTCCTCACCTCTGGGAAGAACAGGGTGTGTTGGGTATGGCCATTTTGAAATGCCCTCCTTGCCTCACCTCAGTGTTTGAGGCCACTCAGGGAGCTGTGGATAACAGACCTGAGCATGCTGTGAAATGTGGAGGGTTCCTTGTGTGCTGTTCCATGGGATGTGGCTGGCATGGCCTGTGCTCCCAGCAGGTCTGTCGACATGCCCTGTTTGTGTGGGTTGGGGAAGAAGCTGCTTTGGTGACTGTCTAGAGATGACCTCATCTGACCGAAGGGCTTAGGAGGGTAGTTCTGTGTCTTTCCCAGTGTATCACCTGGAGCAAGGCTGCACCCTTCCCTAGCATGGAAGCAGCAAGTGTCCCTGTAAGCCACTTGGCCAGGGCCACCAGGCAGATCTGCTAGTGCGGCTCCTGGGGAGGAGCGAGCGAAGGGCTCGTTCCTCTGTGTGTGCCACACCACCCGGACCCACGCGCAGTGCCATGCTGTGTCAGGCAGACTCCAGTCAGCTCCTCCAAGAGCTGCTTTAGTTACCCTCTTAGACAACCAGGAGGCAATGTTAGAGCTGGGCACGGGGTAAATATGATTGCTGTTAACTTATTTCATGGGTTGTTAGTATCTCTTCTCAAGTTGCTGCAGTGGGGGTAGGGGCAGAGTGAACAGGGGCTGTGGTGCTGGGGGGTGGTTTAGCAGCGTGTGTGTTCTCGTGCTTGAGCCATGTGATGCTTGCGTGACAGGAGCCGGAGAGCAGACAAGTGCTCGGTGGAGTCTAATACCTTTATTGCTGGGTAGCATTGAACTGTTACATCTGTTAACACACTTCACAAATAAAGATGATTCTTCTTTTTTTTTCAAACTTTGTTTGGACTCTGGTCTGTTCCCTGCTGGCTGGACCCCTGGGTTACCTGACCTGCTGACTCATTTCTGGCTCCTCTGGCTGTAGAACATGATGCTCTGTCTCGCAGCTCGGTGCCAGCTCTGACTGTTCTAATCGCCAAGTATTTGCAGCTTGAGAGGTGTTCAAGCCTTCATGATGGGAGATGAGCGGTTCTCTCGGCTCCACAGAGCCCAGAGGAGTGCTGGTCACGGGCACGCTTGTCTGTTTGGGACAGGCATCGCCTCACCCTGCTGTGCAGTTCCTCTTGTGGCTGTGGGGTCAAGGAGCCCTTGCAGGACATGCTGCTTCTGTGTCTCATGCATCTCTAAGCAGTTACTTTTCTTTCTCTTTGCTTTTTCCTGTGAGGGAGAGTGAAGGTGCGAGGCCTCCGCTGCCTCTGTGTGCAGTGCGGTGCCTGTGGAGAGGACGGAGGATGCGGTGGGGGTCCTGTTCCTGCTGCCAGCCTTGAGCCCTTGGAGCAAGGCAGGAGTGGCCAGGGCCTGGAGAGGGAGCCCCAACGTGCTCCCAGCTGGCCTGAGGTGCTTCTGCCAGCCCTGGTCCTGGTGTGTGTCCGAGCTGTGGCCTTGCAGCCTCTCCCTGCCTGGGAAGGGATAATTCGGGAGTGTGGCTGATTGCAGGGCTGTCCCTGGAGAGCTGCTGGCTGTGGTGTGGTGGCAGGCGGGTCTGGCAGCGGTGCTGGCAGCCCAGAGCTGTGGTGGCCTGGTCCTTCCTGATAGCATTTCTGCTGCCTCAGTGTGTAATCAGCTGGGCCAGCCCTGGGGCTGACTGGCCAGCATGGCTCTGCGGCACGTAAGTGGGTTATGCAAGTCTTTCGCAGCCAGCCTCGTGCTTGTGGGTGCCGTCCTGGTGAAAATCAATGAAAGGCTTAATTTCCTTGATGAGGATTATGGGTCCTGCCTGACCCGGCTCTGGGGCCGCAACACAAAGCATTGCTTGTGCCTTTTGTTTGGCAGGGCTGGTGCTGGGGGTGGAAAACAGCCCGGGGAGCTGGGGTGGGGATGGAGCAGCATCGTGCTGCGCTCTGCCGGGCCCGCTCGCATGGCGGGGCTGGGGTGAGCAGGCCTCTTCCGTGGTGCCCAATCCCTCTGGGGGAGACTGTGGGTGCTCTGGACACTGCTGTCTGGGGGGGTCCAGCTCAGCCTCTGCCTCCTGGTGCCTCGGGGTGAGCCCTGAGCTGCTGCCTTGCTGCAGCCTCGCTCGTTTGCTCTGGTGTCTCCAGCCTCCCCCTCTGGACAAGCTGCAGTGTCGTCTCATCGGGGGCTCCTCCATGGGCTTGGGGCAGCTGGTGGGGGGCTGGCACGGTGCTTGGGCATGGTTTGGAGACATGGGCAGCGATGTGAAGC
>NW_010524397.1:2551-24808 GCF_000687285.1 Phaethon lepturus | reverse complement strand
CGGTGCCCTTCGCCTTGCCGGGCGGGCAATCTCCGCGTACGCTACCATGTTATCTGAGGCAACGTCTGAAAACTGCCTCTCTGCTGCTGGGTCTGGAAAGGCAGAAGGGCAGCCATCTCGCCCAGCTCTTCCAGTGGGCTGCAGCACACGCTGTGTGTTAGCTCCTTGCCGCAGCGGGCAGCTCTCCTTCCCCGCTATTGCCACATCATCAGCCCTTCTGACATCCATCGAAAAGACCGTAAATTAGAGGTCTGAGAGAATCTGCTAGCGCAGTTGCTTGTGAAGAGTGCCTGTAACTTACCTGTACCCTGTTCAGGTGCAAAGGTTTTAATTAAAAAAAAAAAATCTTTATTTTGTAAGTTCAAAACTTCAGCAAATAAAATCACTGTAGGTAGTCTCAGGTTAAGTATTGAACGTGGTCGAGTAAAAGTCTTTGAGTGTACCTTCTAAAGGCACTTGAGAGGAGGGCTTGTATTTGCTTTTTCTAGCACTGACTGACAATCTTGAGGTCCTTGGATACACTTGTCCTATTCAAGGATTTCTATTCCCTGTGAAAGTTTTAAAATATTTATTTTAAATGTGTACTCACAGTAACTAGACCTTTTTCAGGCTTGTGTAAATCATCATCCATTCATTTCTACTCTTTCATTTTTGGGAAATGCTAGTTTTATTAAAAGAAAAATCTGTAGTTTTGCTTTTATGTTTTAAAAGTTCTCAGCCTAGCCTGCACGTGCTCTAAGCTGCAAGCAGACAGAACTTTGTCCTGTGGCCAATATTTATATTAATCGTATCTGCCAAGTGTTTGAATGTATGAGACTCAGCTCCATAAAAGCAAAGAGGCAATGAACTATCAGATTGCATTTGTCTTGGAGCCTTGCTCTGGAGCCATGCTCTGGATCAGGTTTCTTTTCTGACTAGTGTTGTGGTTCTGCTGAACATATGGAGGTAGTAGTATATGATAGTGAGGAGGTCATATTAGAAGAGACTTTTTTTTATGTTTCAAAACTGGAATGAAAATAAGTACAAAAGTAGTAACTTTTTAACTACCTGTGAAAGTGTAGTGTTCTGATACCACCAGATGAAAAGGACCCGCTAATCACTTACTAAACTTAGTCTTAGAAGAAACAGTACTTACTAAATTAATTTCCTGGCAATAGCAGTGTCTTTTTATTTTTGCATTTGCAATGACAAAACAAAATTAAAATGTTTTCATAGATTGACGTGGTCAAAAGTTAAACAATAGCTTTTAAGGCAAGTTGGTTGCCTTCTGTGAATTTAAGCACTGCTGTGTGAATGCTGAACTTTTTGTCACCCAGCTGTAAACTTTCTAGTTTTGAACTTCCTGGCACACAAACAAGTAGCTCAGAAAGTTATTAGAGAAGGAAAAAGGCTGAAAGATCAACACAGACAATAATTTGAATGTGAGGTTTTTGCAACTGAGTCTTCAAAATGTTGTATTTAACAGATTTTTAAGAAATTCTTCAAACGCCAGTTTGAAAGTTGTGCTACAGTGTCAGTTTTCTGTTGATTAACTAGACATTAAAAAGGCTTTCTTGTATCTGCATTTTGTTTTGGTAGGTTCAGGTTTATTAGTTGCAGCTCAAGATGCTACAGAAGATGAGGAAGCTGTGGAAGATACTGTAGTTGAAGATGAAGATGATGAAGCTGAAGTTGAAGAAGATGAGCCAACAGACTTGGTAATTGTACATGAATGTTACCTCATGAGTATGAATTAGACTTGTGTGCTAATGTGCTTGAAGCTAGGTAGTTTAGATATATTTAAATATGAGCTTAATAACATTGCTATTTTCCAGATAGCTCTTTCCAAGTCTCCAATTAAACTTGTGTTCAGTTTGAAGTTTCAGAAGGATTTATCTCTTCTTCCTGAATTAGCAGTTGAAAAACCACATGGGGACAGCCTGATTTCTGACTACCAATACTGCAGTTCAAAAAACAGAACACCAAGCGAGAAACCAGACTCTCAAAGGAGCCCCTTGTAGTTCTTTTCCAGCTTAAGCTGCATCTCAGTAAACTGAGAAGGACATTAGGGTGTAGGACTCCTACATTCTGGCTTCTTTGGTATTGATTTTCAAGGGGCAACAGAATCTTAGTTAAGTTCAGTATTAATTCTGAAAACCTTGTTTTGCAGCCTGTTTTCACTTAATACATTCCTAGTCTCTGACACTTGTTGCAGGGTATGCCTGTTATACCAGTGGTTCAGAGTCAGTTGCTTCTCCTTGACAAAGTGAAATATTTTATGTAGTTATGTGATGTGCTTACAGCAGTAGAGTATTAGGCTTGCTAGATGCTTAGTATACTTAAATTGCTACAACAATTTCTCAAATTTCTGGTGTAAAGTAGGAAAGTTTGGGACATTATTAGGAGAAGACATGCATAATAAAAATGGAGACCTGGTAAATTTCTTTGATTCTATTAGATTTTTATTGATGTTGGTAAGTTGGTGAACTTATGCTCAAACCAGCTTTGCTAAGTTATAGAAGGTATGCTAGGTATTCAGTACTAACAGAATATTATTAAATTAAACTTCTGGGTGTAATTTGCTTTTAATAGTCTATGACTTGAGTAAAAACATTACATTTTTTAGGCAGTTTCTTTTATTTGTCACTGAAGTAGAAGATACAGTTTTGCATGGGGGCTTAGGTCTGGTTCATGGTCTACCATGAACACGGTAGATGTGTGACTGATCTAGTAGGCTATCCACTGCTTCAAGTGGTTGTTTAAGCAGTGAAATCAAATGATCTAACTAACTCACCAGCGGTTAGTTCAGACAGTTCAAAATGGGGTCAGCCTTGTTTTTATTTGGTGGGGGAGGTGGCGATCCCATGATCCCCATGTGGAAAATAAGCCCTTAATGCCTGGATTTGCCAAATTAAAAAGTGACTCATCACAGAGGTGAGCTTGAACAAGTGAATCCACGAACTCTGTTCCAACAGTCTAACCATTTCCAGGCATACATACTTGCTTAGTTAACGTACATATATACATACTTAGTTAAAACAGAATAGAAAGTTTCTATAAACACTCCTTCTGTAGTGAAAGTAACTCATTTGCCTTATGGTTGTCTATAATTTTGGAAATGCTTGTTTTCTAAATAGAAATAGCTTAGATGTGAACACTTAACATTTAGAGTCTATTCTTTTCCTTCCACTCTGAGAGACCTTACTGTTGCTGACTATAAACCTTCCAATACAGCTAAGTGCAGTTCAGATTAGTCACTGTGTCAAATAGAACAAGTAGTACGATAAATGCTGAAAATGATGCTAATCAAGTCTAGAGGGAGAACAGACTATGTGCTATGCAGGAATTGATACTAATGCTTGCCATTGTTGCATGCCTTGGTATTCTCATGAAACAAGCATGGTCTTTGCCTCACTGTTCGTTTATAAGATTTTTCAAAAAAGTCTCATGTCTTAGACAGAAGAAAAAGAGGAAGAAGACTTGTCAGGAGAACCTAAAGCCTCACCTAGTGCTGATACAACCATCTTATTTGTGAAAGGTGAAGGTAAGAGCCCTGTGCTGATCTACCATCTTCTTTACTGTTGCTTAGACTCTATCACTGTGTGCATAAAACAGTGAAGCTCAAACAAACCCAAACCAGAATCTGTTTTAGATACTCTCCATTTAGAAACAGGCTAGGCATGATGTATGAGGCTTCTAATGGTTGAATTCTTTTTTTGTTTTAGACTTTCCAGCGAACAACATTGTAAAATTTCTGGTGGGCTTCACCAATAAGGGTACAGAGGATTTCATTGTTGAGTCTCTTGATGCTTCTTTCCGATATCCTCAAGACTACCAGTTTTATATCCAGAACTTCACAGCTCTCCCTCTGAATACGGTAGTTCCACCGCAGAGACAAGCCACGTTTGAGTACTCTCTGAGCCTATGGGCGGTCGTCCTTTTGGACTAGTTATCAATCTTAACTACAGAGATGTAAATGTAAGCCTGATGTTGTAATTTATTTTAATCTTTCCAGTTGATGTGGAAATGTCAGGAAGGAACTGATTAGTCAAGTTACTACATCTTCAGAAAGTGAATGCCTTTGTGGTTTTTAAGCAAATCAGTAGATACATAAGCACAGTAAGTGACTGTCCACATGTTTCACAATAGCCCCCCCATGTACATCTAGTTCTGTATATGTTAGACTTAGTTATGTCAGCAGTGGAAGCTAGAATACCTTAGAACTGTGTTGTGGTGGGCTACTACTTTTGGTTTTATTTTAAAAAACAGAGACCTAAAACTTTTTTTATGATAATTAAATTTTGCTGTGCTTTTCAGATTGGGCTTTGCTAACAAACTTAACTATCAATCTGAATCCCATCTGCAAACTCGACTTCAAGCAAATAAATGACCAGTAGTTGCAATCTGGGGGAAGACTATCCAAAAGCATAAATTGAGATTAAAATAGGGGATGCTTTTCTCTTTTAGTGCAGGTCAAAGTTTAACAGGCATCTGTACCTTTGTTTTGGTTGTTCTAATAAGAGCCCTTCATATGTAATATCTCATGTTACAGGAAGGTCAACACATTGAAGGCTAGATGTGACTATACTGCTAATACCAAGACGTTCTTTGTACTTGCACCAAAAAGTTTATGCTTTTATGTGTTGAGTCAAACTTGCACTGCTTATAAACTTAATCAAGTCTCGTGCAGGTGTTACTACTTTCTAGAGTTTTTCCAAGAACATGGGAAAAACTAAACATTTGTGTATGTGTTTTAAGAAGTGACTTTTAAATGTTATGTGGAAACTTTGTTATAGGGCAATGTGTTTCAAGATGCTGTCTTCAATCAAACTGTTACAATTATTGAAAAAGAAGATGGACTGGATGGAGAAACGTAAGGCGGTTTAGTTGGTATACTGGTAGAACAGGTTATTGATGGCACCAGTGACAATAGTTCTTGCATCCTCATTTTATTGAATGCTGTGTCTGCTGTGTTTTGTTGATGGTATAGCAGCCATTTGACTTTTACAACCTTGATAGACTGAAAATATGAACTTTTTCACCAAATGAAGGTTGGTATTAATACTAGGGCTCTCCAGGATTGATATTATGTTGATGTGCAGTTTGCACATCTGCTTTGGCTCAGAGGGCTTAAGCCTGGAGTAGGACCTGATGACCTTAGCTACATAGCTACTCAAAGCTGTTAAGCTTTTGTTATACTACTGTGCTTTTCCCTAAGAGTTAAAGATGCAGAGGGTCCATGCTATTTGACTGTGGATCCTACTGTGAAAACTGGAATAACTTGCTTCTGGAGCACTCCACTATAATCCAAGATTACATAAACTGAAAGATGTATTTGGAGTATGAGATAGAGGAATTCACACTCATTCTTTCTTGCACTAACCCCTGTGTGTAGCAGATATCTTTCAAGAGTGGGTTTTTTTTACCTGTCTTGAAGACTAAGTACATCTAATATACCTTGAATGGTGCAAGCATATGCTGTGCTGATATGCTTTTAAATATTCTAACACTGGAGTGGAATTATAAGAGAATCTGTGAGTTAAAAAAAAAAAACCAAACAAACTTCAGAAATGCTTGTAGACAATGCTGAATATTTAAATTCTCCTACCAAGGTAGAAATTGCGTGCTAAGCAAGCTTCCCTTTAAAAAAGGTCAACCAAAAGAAATAACTGTTGCATTAATTCATATTTCTCAAATAGGATCAAAGAAAGTATAATTGGTCATGTGAAAATCTGTGATACTCTGATAAGGGAGCTCTCAAAAGAATTCAAATTAGTAGAATCAGTTCAAGTTAATGTCCTGTGAATAGATAATTACCCTAAGGCAGGGATGTTCAGTTAAGTCTTTTCTCATAATTTTCTTTGTCATAAATCTCAGCTAAGATATTCAACTTGGAATAGTTTCTTTACCTGTAAATTCCTGCCTATTTCCTAAATTAATTTTAGATATAATTTATGTTCACTTCTTGCTAAGTATCTCCAGGTATTTCAGGTAGAATTCTTCAAAACAGACCAAAATGCACAGATTTAAAAAATTGTTTGCATAAGTAGAATCGTAACTGTGGAACACAGCAAGATAAGCAAGGCCTTTCAAAGCTCTGTTGCAAGTAAACTAATATCCTAGCAGTACTTGCTTTGCAGTAGCATACTAAAAGCATATAAGAGACTTTTAAGAGTTTTGTACATGATTAAAGCTGTCACAAAAATAAATATTACCTGTGATCCAATGTCTTGAAACGATACTGCAAAAGAGTTCCTGCAGTTACTGAATTTCAATAATGATTTATAATAGTTTCCCAGATCATACAGCATTTTTCAAATATTCTGTTTTTCAGAATTAAGTTTAGGATTACAGTTTCTGAAATCAGTCAGGATAATTACTTAATATTTGTGAGCACTTCAGTTTCAGATTCATTGTTTCTTTCCCCACCTACCCTCTACAAAAGTTCTTTGGAAAGATCAGGTGGGACTGTGGCCAAAGCTAGGCTTAGTTTCAATGCCTCTTTGTAAACTTTCTTAAATACTTAACATTTTTAGTTAATAGTTTCTTAAACTGTTTTTTAAAGGATCTTCATGTACATGTTCCTCGCTGGACTTGGTCTACTTGTCATTGTTGGCCTACATCAGTTACTGGAATCTAGGAAGGTGGGTAGTGTATTTTGTCTGTGTACTTGTTAATACAAGACCTTTCTGATATGAAAAGAAAGCAGTTCAGTAATTGCTTCCGGCATATAATGGTACAGGTAAAACTTTAGAAGATTTACTTTTAGAACCAAGACTTTAGAGGTTACTGGGAAAATCAAGAGTTTTTAAAAATGTCCATATTTAGAGATGGCTAGATTGCTTTACCTAATGCTCATTGGCTCCACACTGAAGTGGTTGAACTGGAAGCATGCAGCTACTGATTCAACACTTACTGGGTAGGCTTTCCCCATGCTCTCTGTCTGTTGGTTTAATCTAGGTCAAACTTTGAGGAAAAATATCTGTCTAGTCCTTTATTTAGTTCTTATCAGTGCTTTGCCATGATGTTGATTAGGGCCTTCTGGATTGTTTGTAAGGCTGTAACAGCTAAGGGTTTGTCCGTGTAAGTGGTCTGGCAAGTAAAAGCCATGGAAAGCTTAAGCCTCATCTGCATGTAATGCATAGGCTGTGTCTTTGTGCAGTCTGGCTTACGATATTTTTGAATTAGCTTCCCTTGGGAAGAAGCATGGAATGATTATTGTGCTTTAAAATCTATTTTGCAAGTATAATGAGACCAGTCATCACAAAGTTTGATCATTAGCCATTTTTTGTGACAGGTATAATGAA
Source organism: Phaethon lepturus (assembly GCF_000687285.1). Classification (NCBI taxonomy): domain Eukaryota; kingdom Metazoa; phylum Chordata; class Aves; order Phaethontiformes; family Phaethontidae; genus Phaethon; species Phaethon lepturus. The sequence continues at coordinate 17,522 of NW_010524397.1, read as the reverse complement.
CTTGCCCAGGCATGCATGAAATCTTCATATCTTTGTGTGGAATAAGTATTGTGAGGCATTGCAAGTGGTAATGCCAAACTTAAGTGAATAAATTGCTAATGGTAAAGGTAGTTAAAGCTAAGCTACAAAGGCAGCTTCATACATTGATTAGCCTTAAGTTTGTCTCTCAGTGAAATAACTGCAATTCATTAAATATAGCATTATTAGTTATTTCTAATATTTGTGCTATCAAAACTTTGTGTAAAGAAGAACTGTTTTTCTTTCTTGAATTTTCAGAGGAAAAGACCGGTACAGAAAGTAGAGATGGGAACATCAAATCAGAATGATGTTGATATGAGCTGGATTCCCCAAGAAACTTTAAATCAAATAAGTAAGTAGTTTGTTTTCCACAAACTAGAGCCTAACAAACTTGAGTAATTGTAACAATAAATAGCTTATACCAGTTTCTCAGAATAGCATACTTCTCTTCTAGGGAATAAAAAATTGTCTAAAGCACTGTGCTTAATGATTAGGCTATTACGTTAGCGGCTTATTCTTGTACATAACAAACTTCACTGGTTGATACAGTAATGGCTATCGGTGACTTCTACAATTTGTTCTATAGACTTTTTCCAACAGTATAAAATCTCTACCCAAAACCTTGATCACAAAGGAAGTTTAAACAGGAGAAAATATGTATAATCTCAAAGTTTCTGTAGGTTGTTTGGAAGTTTGCCTATAGACCGAAGTTCTAAATAAGCATTAGAGGTGTGTTTTAACTAAAGCCACATTAAGACTTGGTATTAATGTCTTTCACAAGTGCAGAATGATTTAAGTTCTACTTGATACCTGAAATGCCAACAGTAAACCCAGTATCTCATTTCTTTAGAACGTTTCTCTCTGTGTGGATATTTCTAACTTCTCTTGCTGTTTCTTCTGTTTTGCTTTCCCATGGCTTCAGTGCAGAGTAGAAGAGGTGAGGCAAACTCTGATCTGGAGTGGAAGTGCTTAACGTGTTGTCCATGTGATAATTAGGCATGGATAGAAGTACAGCTTCCTGCATGCAGTGATTGGTGATGTAGCATGAACAGTAAAAGATTACAGAACAGATGCATGCAAACACACAAACATATTTTATAAACATATATGTATAAATGTTTTCATATATTAGAAATACATGTATGTATATTTTTTCTGATTACATTGTAGTAACGTAGCTTCAGTAGAATATTGCTGAAGTACTGTTGTCTCTAACAGTTCCCAGAACCCTCTATCTAAAATGCAGGTGTGTATTTTGCCTTCCCCGCTACCTTGGTGTAGTGTCAAGCTGATCTTACACGAGGGAAGTGGAGGACTGATCATGAACAATGGCTGAATGCATCTTGTTTCAGTGAGAAACGAACCTCAGCCTTGGGTGTGATAGTTTAATAGTCAGATTTATCTTCCTTGGTCTTCCTTATCCCAGGTGAACTCCTATTACCAGTAACACTGGCTGGTGTGAGGTGAGATAGCCTCACTTAAAACAAAATGCATCCTAGACAAGAGAAGTGCTTTGAAAACCCTTTGCAGGAACTACCTTTACTTGAAAAAGGCTCCTGTTTTGATGAAACAAGCATATTCTGAGCTTTATTTGGTGTAGAAGGGCTAGAGGCCTTTTCCCTGATATGAAGTTGTGCCAGGAGTTGATGACTTTTTTTTGATTCCTTCACCCTTTTTAACTCTTCTATATTACATTGGCATAAGGACTGGTGTTTTACTTCTGAAAATGTACACTTTTTTGTACACTGTCTTCTGAGAGACACAAGAATGATAGTATAAAATCTAGACATAGGAATTTGAAAAGCCTCAATCTAGCAAGAAAGGCTGAAGCTCTAAATGCTAATTTTTTTCCAGAAGAGCAAGCTGTCTTTAAAGGGGTTCAGATCCTGGCAATGTTTGGGTTCTTTTCCCTCATCCCTTTCTTAAGCTAAATAGGTATTCATATCATACCTGAAGTCTAGGAAAAACTGATGTTTAAGTTGTTGTTAATTGTGGTTTTCTTTAGCTCCAGGTTAGTTTTAATTAAAACTCTACACTAGAATCCTTTGAAATACATGGCCTTTGAGATCCTCAGAGGGTCTTGACTCTTTTATTGTTGAAAGATACTCATACTGTACTGAGTAGCTTGTAATGGTATGATGGCTGCTCCTTGTGTTTGCACATACTCTTAACAGTGAAGTTATTGGAGATGGTTCTGTTGAAGAAAATGTGCATTTTTAAGTCAACAGATACACTTGGCAATTGCTTTAGTGCTTCATGCAAAGCACTAGCTTCTGTATAATATTACAAAGATTGAAATTCTACCTATGTAAGGAACATCATAGTAAAGGATGACTACAGGCCTGTCAAAGTCTTAAGTGTAGGATGATGCTTCTGGCATCTAGTGATCATACAGCTGAAGCTGTGTTGCTTCCCCATATGGGATATCTGATTACTAAGTAACCTCTTCATAGTCAAATATGGATGCCTCCTGGAAAAGTGTGTGTTTTTCACAACCAGAACACTTAATGTTCTGCTGTTTATCTGTATGAATGTAGAAGTATTTCATGCAAGACAAAGCTGTCTAGTGGAGTGTCAATCATGTATTCTTTAAGCGTGTAAACACAAAACCAATAACGATCAAAATAGTTCATTAACTTTCTAAAAGTGTAATTATGGTATATGAAGCTTTTCTAAACAGAGCACGCAGTTTCATCAGGAGTTGGTGTGGGGTTTATTTTTTGGGTTTGGTTTTTTTGCATTTCAGTAACTGGCATATCGAACAACCCTCACCCTGGAGTTGCATGTTACAGAATAGGAACATTCTTTTCTTGTTACTGTCTATTTAGGATGCTAATAGTTAAAGCCTTACAAGTTGGTTGAACTGACTTCTCTGTGGTGATGCATTGCACTAGAAGGGCAGTTTGGCTTGTGTTTGGGAGGGAGAAAAATACATGGTCATATAACACTTAATCTGAAGTAGCTGTAGAAATTGATGCAACTATCTTTTTTTGTTTTTTAATATAGATAAAGCTTCACCAAGGAGGTTGCCCTACAAGAGGGCACAGAAGAGATCAGTGGGCTCTGATGAGTAAATGTTAACTAGTACAACAGTTGAACCTTTACTAATCCTGCCTGTTTGGTTTTTTTGGATTGGAATAGTGCAAGAGAATCCATATCACCATATAAGGAAAATACTGCTAAAGATTTGGACTGAACAGATTAACTGAATGGTGTTAATATTACTGAAAATGCACTTCTCTGTTAACTGTTGGGGGGTGGGGAGGTAGCCATTAAGATTTGTGCCTGCGTGTGTAAGCAGTTGGTCTTAACAGAACCATGTTACCTGAAATGTGCCTTTAGAGTTCTTTGTAATGCTGGCTTGTCATCTTGTACACTGTCTTTGAAGGATTTTTCTCCTCCCTCTAATCTGAATGTCTGGTGACTTAATCTGTCTTGATTGTATCATGTCTTTATCAGAAGCTGTATGCATTTTTCTTTTTCAGTAAGTAACTTTATTCTATACTTTGTGCACACACTGGAGCTTGTGTGCATGGTCCTATTTCAGTGGCAAGGCAGTGATCATCTAGATTTCTGCATAGTTTACATTCTAAAGGCACAATTGGGTATAGCTGCTCTTAGTGATAGATATTTTGCTGCTGTTTTGATCTGAGCATGCAGTGGCCTAAAACTCTGAACTTACCTGCATAGATGTTAGGAAGACTCTTACACAGCAGCAGAACTTGTGAAGCATGGAATTTGTGTGCTGAATTGGTATTACTACATAATTTTTTTTTATACCCAACTTGTTAAATGGTTAGTTATTGAGTCATGCCAGCAGCCTAGGTATGCTGATCATAGTGGTAGCTCTGCAATGTTTACTCAAGAAATTACTGAATAAGCCAGAACAACTTTTCAGTAAGTTCTTGGTTCTCTCACACAAACTAGAATGTCATATGTATCAAAATGTCAACTTTTCTTAAAGCTTTACATGGGGCAAGGACTTTGCAGTTACTGTACACACTTGAAACTGAACTTGAAAAACTGTTGGCTTCAAATATCTTTTTAAATGGCAAACTATTCCCCCTTTGCAGTTTTTAAATCTCGTACTTCTTTCCCCTGGTCAGTACATTGTCTGAGTTGTTTTTTTAATCACCTTGTCTTTCCTGCTAGTAACACAGATGCATATCCATTATTAACTACATGTTAGTTCAGTACTAAAGCAGAAAAGCTATATGCAATCAAAATTGAATTTTCTTTTGTGGCAGGCATAGCTTGCATGATTACCAGGTACTGAGGTATTGATCCACAGCCATTGCATTCAGGAATTTAACTGACAGTAAAGAGAGCAGAGTGTCAGTTTGCTGACATCAGGCACTTGGACAAGGCTTGAATTGTTTGTATCTCAGCTGCATCTCTTCCTGTGTCTGAAGGTTATCTGGAAGCTTCTTCAGTTCAGGAGGAGGCATTGATTTGAGACCTCGTCACCTTCTCCCCTTCCTGATCCCTGCATGTGAAAGTGCTCTTTCAGATCTACACTTGCTCTGCAGGGACTGAGCTTCTGACCCCATGAACACTGAGCAATACACACAAATCCTGTCATAGCGCATTCAAAGCAGCTAAGCTCTGAAACTACGTGTACTGGCACTACTTTACTGTGCACCTTGTCAGAATGAACTGTGAAGGTGTTCTTGACTCATCTTGCTATGGAAAAGAATAGGAAAAGCAACCCCAAAGCAACTTCCTGATAATACAGCTAGCCCAGGCAGAATATTTTTAATAGTTAAGATCACTGACTTGTCATACAGATCACTTAGCAAACAGTTGAATGCTTGGTGGTTAGCATCCAGATGTTTAAGTTAGTTCTAAGCATGAAAGAAGAAAGGACACAGTTTAGCCAGCTTGCATATGAGCTAGAACTGGGAAAGTCCAGTTGTACCCAAACAGTCTTTCTGATCATACAACTTGGTGCTCACTGTGGATGGTTCATAGTAACTTTTGCAGCCAGAGACAGTTCATAGTGGCCAGCAGTCCCCTACTGCTGCTCATGATAAATGAAGTTTTGAATTCCTTGTTTCTTGTTAGCTTGGTGTAGTTGAAATTTAGCAACAACATTTTAATGTGCAGTGGTAATTGAACTTTGGCATCTCTTACATTATTTCTGGTGAATAAGCCAGTGTACACACTCTGATTTCTTCAAATGGGCGAACGTAGTTGTTAACCAATAGGATAAAGCAACAGCTTTTATTTTAGTACTGTAATTTTCTACTCAGTTTTTAAACATGTAGAGATAGCTTTGTCACAGGTACATTATTGCATATCATTAGTATTATCAACTGAGTGTAGTTTCTTTGACTTTAAGATGGAACAAACAGCAATGCTGCCTGTCTCTGTCAGCCCTTGCCATGCGGTAGCACAAGCATTTGTATAACCTATCATTCTTACCAGCCTAGTTTTCAGCAAGCTTACTACACTACCACACAACTGCTCATGTGAAGTTATGAGAAGAGGAGCAAGAACTGTGAAAGAAGATGGGGACAAGGGTTACTTCCTTGTTACTAAGAGATGCTAAAACGGTTTTAGAGTGCAAATAAGCTATGGCCTTAGTGTGAAGGACCACTGTTCAGTTCCTTTCTTGCAGCTCCTTAATGAACCAATTCAAAAAATTGTGAAGACTTACTGAATCTATACTTAGGGTAAAAAAACTTGCTTCAGAGTCATATCTGCAGTAGCAGCAAAGCATTAATTTAGCTATACTTGAACTGCATTTGATAGCTGTAGCCCTCTGTATGCTGTCTGTCTGCTTTGTGACAACAGTTCGTTTTTTCCCAGTATCATTTAAGCTGAGAAAGAAGAGTGGCAGAGTAATTGTGTAACAAATTGTAGACTGTGGCAAAGACTGGAGCAGACTAGTGATGGCAATGCTTCTGCTTGTTTCAAAACAGTTATGCTGAACATCTTCCTTACCTTGGAATGGATATAATCAAAAACATCATTCACTGTTTATTCCTGGAATGCATGGTGCTAAACAAAATGTTGTAGTTGAAAGCTCTGAGTTCAGGCAAGCAGCAGGAAAGGCAAATACTAATGCAGAGTTGTTGTCCTGTTTTTCAGTGTGCCTGATGTACTGAGTAGCAGTTAAGATTCTGTTGTCTTTCCTTTGGAGAAGAAAAGACAGTACCTACCTCATAGGAGTGACACAAGGGCTGTTTCAGGAGTGTTTTGAAGTTACTTGAGACTTGCACAATACACTTCCATGGAGACAGTAGGACATAGCACTAGTGTAACTTGGTGGTAACTACATAGATTCATGGTATACCAGTTCATAATCGCCTCACTGAACAGAATTTAGCATTACACTAAGACTTTTCTTAAAGACAGAGAGGAATTGCAGTTAACTTAGAGGAGAGCAAGACCAGAAAGATCTTTCCATTTCTTCGAGAGTTTATATGTAGGCTAAGTAACATTCTTCTGACATTTTTCCATTTATCTCTAAATTTTCCCAGGGATTTTTTTTAATCAAGTAATATAGATGGTGGTTTGTGTAGATATAATCAACAGTCAGTTTAAGAATGACTGATTGTTTTGGATGATTAAGTTTAGATGATGTACTGCAACTGAAATGTTAAATTAACATTTACTTTCTTACCTGCTGACTTTCATTTATAAGTGAGATCAGATCTCTTGAAAATGGCTGCAGGTTTTTTTGTAAACGATTTTTTTTTTCTTAGCATTGTGTAGCTTTTTTTTAATAAAGCATGAGTGGCACCAAGAGGCCGGGTGGTATGCTGGTGCTCTTTTCCTTGATAAGCAACCTGCAGTAGCAAATGTGCAAAGAGTGAAATCATGCTGTTCTTAAAAAGCTGCTTTTCTACACGTGTATTTGGAATAGGAATAATAGCAAGGAAGTATTCTATGTTTTGGACAATGGACTAAAATTAAGATTTAAATTCTTAATAAGAATAAGCAAGGGCCCTGGGAAAGTGTTCAGTAAATTCTTGAATCCTGATCTGTTAAAACTGAGATGCTGTCCCCTGTATTTCTGGAAAGTACAACCTGCTGTTGAACTGTAGGCAGTGTGAAAAGGACCTGTTAAGATGCTTAAAGGCTGCTGAAGCACAAGGTCATAGCAAGGCCAAATCCCTATAGCTTTAAAGGGCATGCTATTGTCTGACTAAGCAAACAATAATATTCCAGGCAGTAGTACTAAAAATAGCAGTTCAAGCAGGTGTACTGCATCCAAACAGAAGGTGGTAAGACTTGCTGGAAAAAAGAGCTAACAAAAGCAAACCAAAAATGGCTTAAAAATAAAGGATGCTGAGACTCCTGTGTTTGTGAACTACATCTGTTGTTAAATAAGAGAACACTTAAAAGCAGATGTGTTAAGATGTATTTTTAGTGCCCAGAGAACATAAAAATAACTCAAATTTGAAGTCTGCCTCATCTTTCTCTGAAAAGGTGAAGATGATGGATTCTTGAGATTTCATATTGGTCTCTATTCTTACTAAGCCAGACATTACAGTCTTAATTTCAGTAGGCTATTTTTCTGTCCCTTCATGTTAGTAGCCTTGATTATAAATTCACGTATTAACCAAGATGCAGTAAAATTTCAGCATTGCAACATTCCAGCCCCTTAACTGGTGAGGGAAAACTGAAACTTAACCTGTCTTTCCTCATCACTTTTGGTCTGTTCAGCTTGCATGGAAACCACAGCTTGTCCTGCCTTGACTGAGTTTTCCCTGTGCCACTTAAATTCACATAATGAAACCGTAACTTAAGAGCTGGCTCTTTTCACATATTGAAGAGAATACTTAGCGTTAACATACCTAGCCACACAAGTGTCTGAAGAAAAGATATTTTCAAGATTACCTCAGTGTATTTTCTAGTAAAACAGATACAGTCCTGCCCTGCAGGGGCTGGATGGAGCTAGACACTACAGTGTTTCACTCAGATGAAGGTGCATTGGTGGACCACGTGTGATTAAAGCATTTATTGTGAAGATAAAATACAATACTGGGTTCACTAGATGGAAATTGGTGTAGCCAGCAATACCAAAAGCTGCCAGCTGAGGGATCTGCCAAGCTGCTTCTCATATAACAGACAAGCACAAGGGAGCTTTAGTCCCTTCTCCAAGAGCAGCATCTAAATGGATGGGCCAGAGCAACCCTGTCTGGCTTTTCTTAATGATTCTTTGCTTTGTCTTGGTCACTGAAGTAAGTCTGAGCACTGCATTTTTCTGCGCTTTTAAGAAAATAATTGACAGCATGACATTTAAACTCTGAAAAGCTGTAAATGCTAATGTCTTGCATTTGCTTCCAAAAGAAGCCAGGGCTCTAGCCACCTACAGGGTCAGCCTAAGGTATTGCAGGTGCAGGGATAATCGTGATGCTGCCTCTTTGTCATGTGGCTTCCTGGTCCTAGGCTCCTCAGCAAGGTTTCCTGCAATTCAAGTTAGATTAAATGGGGGTCTTTAAACTCCACGTGCAGCTTGATCATGTTCACACGCAAGTAGGTCCCCATTATGTCTTCAGCTAGAGTGTTTTTTCCATGAAAACTGAATCAAAGAGTCCTGTCCACCCAGAACACAGAAGCACGCTTCCTTGCGTGAGAGCCACAGCACTACAGGAGCTAGCAGTGCACAGGACCTTGCCATGACAACATGCTTGATCCCAACCTCAGCTGGCAAGTCCACCAGTAAGTTTCCAAGAGGCAGAAAGAACAAACTGTTCTTCTTTAGCAGGAGTCTACACAGGAAGGAGGAAAGTCTTAAAGTACCCTACTGCAGGTTTCCATTGGAAAGGAAGAGCTAGAATTTAAATAGCAGCTGATGACTATTACTAGAGCACAGCAAACATTGTCACCAAAATAACAGGTTGTAATTAGAAGCAAGTGTAAATACCCTACAAAACTTGATGATAAAGTGTGTTACAATTTCCATAGAGCCAGTATTTTAGTTAATGCTTTGTTGTTTGTAATAGCGGTTCATTCACAGAGAATGGAAGTACTTCTCACAGCTGGAAATGACATTTTGTCCAACTAATCCTGACTGGTTACTGCTATAAGCAAGCTGAAATCTAGGAAGCACATCTTGCACCACAGCAAAGGCAGTCTTTCAGAAAGAAAAAAAAAATGAAACAGGATTTAGCTTGTATTTTAAAAAACACACTACCCAGGGACCACCTCCTTTCCAGTGTATCAGTGGTCTGACAGGTTGTGATACTGCAGCATCCTGTTACCACCAACCCCAACTGACAGGCGTGACGAGGACGAAGTACGAGGCATCAGCCGCAGTCACGTAGCCAGAACAATTGCTGGCTTCACCCTGTGTGAGCGTGGAATGACGCTACTGTGTTAGACGTTCCCTCAAGGTCCCATTGAGGCTGAACTCCCTCTGCTCCTCTTAAAAGCATCTCACCACATGCCATTTACTGGTCCTTTAGTTGGGTGCAGCACCCCTTGCTGTTCTTCCAGTTGTCCTTCAGGGACAAGCCCCAAAACATCATTGCTGTTTTGCTGGATTTGTAGAACTGCACCAAGACAGATGCCACCAATAGACCGCAGCAGTAATTAAGTACAGGCCACCAAGGGTCTGCTGACAAACGGCAAAACATCCCACAGCTGCAGCTCGGTAAAACACTGCCACAAGAAACCCCAGGAGGAGCTGCTCTCTCTTAATTAAGGGTTGTTAAAATCAGTTACCCTCATTTTTAAGCAGGTGTTTTACACTGCTAAAGCAAGTGTTTTGGTTCAGAAAAAAAACTTCAAAATTGTTTACGAGAGGCACATTCACCAAAAAGGAATAAACAGATGCATTAAAAGCAGCCTGTGGCTCTGCATCCTGTGCCAGAGTCTGTTACCATGAGGTGCACAGGTTGCTCTGTTCTCCAAATCCCTTCCCTTTCCTTGCCTACAACCCCAGAGAGCTTTTCTAGCCAGCTCGGCGCCGATCCGGGGTTTCGGGTAGCTGCGCTAGAAGTCCTCTGTGGTTTCAACTCAAAAAGATACTGGCGGATAATGATCTAGACAGGAGATCAAAAAAATCAGACTGGCTGTGTTGTGGTGCAGACTTCACGGATTGCTGTGTACACACAGGCGGCTTGATACTTTGATTTTCTCCAGCTGTGGAGTATAGTGGACCTGATGTATGTAACTTGAAGCCTTTAAACCTTTAGCCGCATACGCATCTTGAAGGCAACAGATTAAGTGGTGTTCAGTATCCTGCCACCAAAAAGGGATTTACTGGCAAAACGAGCAAGTGTAGGAGGACTGAAGCCCACTCAGCAGCAGTGCGTGAGGTAGCACGTGTCCTCCCATGTTCTACCTCCTCCCCAACGGCTACCTGGGAGCCCTGTGCATCAAGCAGGGCTACGCTTCAGTAGGAAGGAAAACGGCAATGAAAAATGTTACATTTTTTTGTTTACAGCCAGGTTTTACAGAGTCACTTTTCCATTCCTAAGCACAGGTCATATGGTAAAGCTTGAGTTGCAAACGCTTGGGAAAAATATTTCTTGATCAAAGCAAGCCTACATCTCACAACTAGCACTGCCATCATCCTAAAATAAAACACAAATATTCCTTTTGGGTTGCAGATTCATTAAAAATCAGATGCTGCTCATTTAAAACAACAAATCTAGTTGCAAATCTAAGCTGTCGTCATTCTCGGTACACCCATGTAACGGGAGACAGGAGGAAAGTTACACACTGAGTGCTTTAGTGACCCAAATGAACTCGTTCCCGTGCCCACTCCTTGTCTGAGGGCAGGGGCAGCTAGTCCTGTGCGCGCACACACACACACACAGAGACACATGCGGGTTTAACCCCCAGCCAGCAACTCAGCCCCACGCAGCCACTCGCTCACTCCCCCACAGTGAGACGGGGGAGAGAACTGGAAGAGTAAAAGTGAGAAAACTCATGATTTGAGATGAAGACAGTTTTAACAGGTAAAGCAAAAGCCGCGCACGCAAGCAAAGCAAAACAAGGAATCCATTCACTGCTCCCCACGGGCAGACAGGAGTTCAGCCATCCCCAGGGAGGCTGGGCTGCATCACGTGTAACCGTTACTTGGGAAGACAGATGCCATCACTCCAAACATCCCTCCACCGCTTACTTCTTCATCCCAACTTTATATACTGACATGACATCCTATGGTATGGAATATCTCTGGTCAGCCCGAGTCAGCTGTCCTGGCTGTGTCCCTCCCAGCTCCCCGAGCACCCCCAGCCTGCTCACTGGCAGCCCAGCACAAGAAGCTGGACTGTCCTTGGCTGCTCAGCAACAGCTCAAAACATCAGCACATTATCTATATTTTCTCATCCCAAACCCAAGACACAGCCTCACACTAGCTTCTGTGAAGAAAACCAGCTCTCTCCTGGCTGAAACCAGGACATCCACACAGGACCCTTTCTTTGCAGACTTGCTGCGAAGAGGCACGTTTTGCTGTTCCTCGGATCACGCGTTACAGCGGAGCCACCGACCGCTCTGGCTGACATTTTGTCCTGACCTTCGCACGTGTTTACGAGCGGCACGGCCACGCTCCCTATGCAATTATGGGCTAAAAATGACTGACGGAAAGTCAGCCCGCCGCAGAGCTGGCCTTTACCGCATTAACCTCTGCCTCTGAGATTATGAAAATAGATCAGGCCTTTCCTGATGAAAACAAACTTCTCTTATTTACAGCCTCCTATTAACTGATGCTCATAAACCGCTTCATGGCCCTTTGCTGAAAGGCCCAAGAGAAGTTCAAATGCTTTCACAACGGCGTATTCCAAGTGCCCGTCGTCCAGAGTTTCCACACGCGCTACTGGCAGCTTTCCCTGCCAAACGGGAGGCAAGTCTGGCACGGGAGAAATAAACAAGAAGCGCAGCGAAGGAGAGAGCTATTTTCAGTTCCTGCTACTCAAGGGGATTACTACAAGGTTTTCTACCACGTTACGCAGCGAGGTTCAGTGAGCCAGAGAAGCCTTCCCTCTTACTAGTATTTAACTTGCAAAGAACTCCCGTTTCCTTTGAATGTGGGGTTTTTTTTAGGCTGAGAGGGGACTCAAGAACTGGAAGTAGGAGGTAATACTAGAATTTTTTTTTAAAGCCTCAGCAGTGCTTCTCAACTCCATCCTTACTTAGTTTAAGCTCTACAGGGTGATTTCAGATGCATCCTGAAATGAAGGCATCTTGCCCCCTTACCTAGGAATACTCTGAAGGTTTTCATTTCCCGAGAGAATTCAGTCAACTTTCTGCTCTGTCGGGCAGCCCGTTAACACCATGACGCACGCAAGCAGATTGCATCTCACCTACCGGAGGTGACACACAGCCAGCAACAGCAAGGCAGACGTTCCTGTATCTGTTGGGCATCCCATTCCGTGCAGTAGCCTGCCATCAGTCAGTGCCTTCCCCGCCGCCTTTGAGCCGGCCAACTTCCCTCCACCCTCTTTCTCCTAGATGTTAATACACTTCTTGGGGGCAGGGAGGAAATCTTACTGGAAAAACAGCTTCATAAATATCTTTTTATAATACAGAACTGCTGCTGCTTCAGTAGCACACACATACAACACTGTTCTTGCCCACATCCTACCCTTCGCCCCACCCCTTGCTTTAAATAGGCCTCACTGCCCAGGTGGAGCCGCTGAGGAGCTCTTGCAGCCTTCGCACCTGGAAGAGGTGCGGCTGGCGAGAGATCCTAAAGCACCAAATGATCCTGCCCCAGAGCACTCCCCTCCGTCCTGTGCCCCCCCCGGCCTCCGATAAGTCCCACGCAGGCACGCGCGCACCACGGGACGGGTGGGTCCGTAACTCTTCATAGGCCCAAGGGCACACACCACCAGTGTCCGACGCCCACTCGCTATGTAGGAGAAACGCCTTGTGCTTACTTGGTATAAATTGTCCTTTCAGGACTGGTGAGAAGGGGTTAAAGTATCTAAAAATCACACTCCCAGTAACACAATCCTCAGCTGGGGTGAGTACGAAAGACACTGGTGTGGCCATGCTGGGAAGGGCCAAGAGCTCCAGACTTGCTGACCCCAAGTCCGTGCAACTGCAGGACACGCTTTAGGCTCTGGAGGGGCTGCATGAACAAAACAGTTCTCTTCCTGCTTACAACCTTACCTCAAAACAAGAGGAACAGCCTGCGACCGTGAACCTCCCCTCGTTTTAGGGATACTTCGCTATCTCCAATCCTGTGATCCAGCATGGCCGTGCTTGCCCGAGATTAGGGAAATGCTGTGACCTGCCAACAAATCTGCAGGTACCAGCGGCCACCGGTTTTCAGGCAGTGACAAAAATACACTCCTGGACATTTGTTTCCCCCGTTCCCTGTGTGTACACGTGAGGACATGGAGCAAGGAGGGCAGCTCCCGTGTGGGGCTGGCGGCCAAACCCAGAGCATGCCCAGGACCCAAAGCCCATGGGTCACCACAGCGACACGGTGCTACATACACAGCCAGGCAACCGATCGTGTCCCCAGGTCAGCCACCGCACAGGCAGGCTAAGCTGGAGATACCCAGTCAAATAAAGTCATCCCACCAGCAGGTTAGATACATACCTTTTCCCCCACGCACACTTTCTTCCCCCGTCCCCAGACCTGGGACCATTTGTTGTGAAACATTCAGCTCCTCTCTGACATGAAGGAGGTTTTCAAAAGCCCCCAAGTCAAATGTGGCTCTTCCTTTATTTAAACAGACCAGAGAGCAAAACCAGCATCTTCCTTATTGCCCGTTCCGCTGTTGCAGCAGAGGTGCAGCGAGCCTCTCCCCAGCGCAGGCGATCACAAGTACTGCCAAGGAAAGGGACGAGAGAGGAAAAGCACTTCACGCAGCTCCGAGGCTGGGGAGCGCAAGTGACCCACGTCACCAGAAGATACTGGTGCATTGTACCGGTTTTACTCGCTTTCCTCCCTGATGTTGGCTGCTCAGGTACCCAGGTCCTGGGAAACGCCAGTGTGGCACGTTTTTCCATAGTCCAGCGGTTAGAGATGCCCCGATTAAACAATCCAATCAATGCGTTTCACCATCCTTTTCTTCTCCTGCATTATCAGAGTGGGTGATAGAAGGCAGTGCCTTTCAGACGGACGTACAGAAAGCGCCAGTTATGCCATGCTGGGGTCTTGCGTCTCCCTTTTACAGACAGCCCAACCCTCAGGGTTTCCAAAAGTGACATTGTCAACCCCACCTTAACTCCCAATCTCGACAGAAACACCTAAAGAAAAAGCCATGTGTGATTCCCCAAAGCAGAGGCTTGTGAACAAGGAAAGGTTTTAAGCAAACTTTTGCCCCTCGGCTTCCTCGCTAGTTGAATTGTGACTCATCTAATTTTGTTTCAGAATTAATTACTTTTTTCAACGGCACAGGGTGAAACATTGTGTTAATAGTGTCAACAGCAAATCATTCCTCATTGTATTCACTTTCTGAAGATCTAAGTGTAGGTATACAGCCCTCCCAGCCCCCAAATGCTGGGTACTTTGTAGCAGCTGCATAATGAAGAAGAAATAGTTATTCCTTTCTCTTCACCAGTTTGCGTTTCAGTGTCAGTAAATATGCAGAAGATGCTCCAGCCGGGCTCCATATCCTACTTTGGGACAGACAGTTTTTGGCCAAGTCTGCTATCTCAGACCAGCCCTCCCTCCCATCCCCACGGTCCACAGCCCACGGACACACATCCCACACTTCCAGACAAACGACCCTCCAGCTGCCCTCACCGCCAAGGCATCCCCGTGGGGGCAGAGGACTTGCTTAGGTCTCCCCCAAACCTTAACGCTCTGGGGCGAGCGCACGGACTCCGCACCTGAGGTGCTGCTGCGAGAGAGCTCCACAACACGGGAGCTGTGCCCCTCTCTCCACCCTCGCCAAGAATTAACCTGCGCTTTCGCCTTTAAAAGGGTGGGGAAAAAAAGCTTTAGGGCACGAGGCGAGAAAGCAGCACGCTGGAGGAGGCACGTGGAGGCAACACCACCACCACCACCACCATCACCACCACCTCCACCTCC
>NW_010524397.1:0-2539 GCF_000687285.1 Phaethon lepturus | reverse complement strand
TCCCCCCGCCAACCCGACCTTTCAGGGCAGCTCTCGCTACCCCGCCACAGGAGTCAGCGCGGGGAGGGGCAGAGGCAGGAGGAGGGAGAGGGAAACGCCAACACGGAGCCAAGGTCGGCCGGCCCTGCCGGGCGTTGCCCCAGTGAAGGCAAAGAAGAGCAGGGAAGTTCCCAGCTCAGGGACGGTCACAGCCCAAGTTAGGCAGAAGGAGGTACCAGGGCTGGGTACACAAAGTGCACCCTTCCATGGGCAGGAACCAAGTGCTTGCCGAGTTGGCCATTTCCTAAGTAATTAGCCACAATCACTTCCTAGCCACGTAAGACTCGTCCCATTTGATTTTACACCTCGTGACAGGTCCCCCGCGCTTTGGATGCGACTTTTCCCATCCGTCGCGCCAGAGGAGGGGAGATTTCTCGGGCCGGCGGGTGGGAGAGGGAAGAAAGCCATTTCCTGCAGGTTTCCTCCCTCAGAAATCCTCGCTCCCACCCAGAGGCGGTTCACAGAGCCCGGCTTCATCGGGTACCCGGGGCCGGGGGCAGAGCTGGCCGACTGACTGGTTTTCTTTTAACCTGTCCCTGTTGGGGGCGAGGGCCCAGGTCCCCACCAGCGAGCGTGCTGCGGGGAGTTTTAACCTCGTCACGGAGGTACGGGAGGCCTGAGGGAGGAAAGCAGCAGCGCTTTACCCCCCGGGAACGTCTCTCTGATTCTGATCCTGGTTCACTTCTCTGCCAGAAAGCACCACCCCACCAGGACTTAGGAAGATGTGGAAGATGCTTCGCCGCAGTTCCCTGGCCTCCAGAACTGGATACGCAACTCAGATGATTCTTTGGCTCACACCGTGAAATGTGTTTTATTTATAGGAAAGCATATAAAATGCAGCTAAGGTGGCTCCAACAAGCTAAAACAAAGCGTTTCTCTCTTTTTTTTTTTGACACATGCACGTGGCTTTCAAACACATCCTGAAGATTTCACAGCCATACACATTTATGTAAAAATAAAACTATGGTGGCAGAAACCTACTTCGTTTATACAGAAAATGACTGATATACTGTAGATCACCACAACGTGCCAGAAGGACACTCACGGGGCTACGGTTAATAAAAAACCAGAAAGCACAGAGAACCCTGACCCAACGCCTGTGCAGGAACATCGGCACCCACGCACCCTCCTGCTGTCTTCAGTTGCTACGTTAAGGAACCGCACCAAGAGAAAAGCACCATTTCAGCGGGGCTTCACCACCAGGAAATGGTAGTCACAAGGGTTTTGATGGCAGTCAATGGTTTGACTACCAGAAAACGGTGGGTCAAAATGAACGTGAATTTTCAAAGTGCTACAATCATCTCCAATTCAAACTCAGTCCAACTGAAGGAAGAGAAACGGTGACTGCTATTTACACAGATAAGCTCCAGCTTGTACGTCGTCCTCTAGCAGAGAAGTCCGAAAGCAAGTTACAACAAACCCACAAGAAAAGCCACGTCCATTTTGTAACCTATAATTTTTAAATATAACATTTTATTGCTTAGATGGTTTGATACAGAACAACTTTTACTTTTTGAATTTGGAAGTACTGTACAACTGAATAAAAAGAGGAATAAAAGTACCAAAACAAATGTGTGATTCTCTGTTCATGTGGCATAAACCAGTCTTGTACACAATTCGTAGCAGCAGTTTAAGTTCCCTTTAGAAAAATATGAATTCTACACATTTATTACTGTTTCCTGCATGGGATGAAATCACTAGGATTAAACTTCCTTCGTGGAGAGAGAGGAGAGAAAGGAGACATACAGAGAGAGAGAAGATGATGAATCATTCTGAAAATGGAATCAGACTGTCACATAGCCCCCAAGAGTTATTTCACAACAGCCTCAAACAAGGTTCTCTCTTTTTTTTTTCTTTTTTCCTTTGTGTTTTTTTTTTTCTTTCGCTTTCACAGTCAAGTGCTTAATGTAGTGATTGAATTATCTCAATGTTAAGTCCATTGCAACTCAGGCAAAAGAATTTCAGAAGATCCTTTTTTTTGTTGGTTTTTTTTTTGTTTTTTGTAAAAGCCCTGAGAGAGGAAAAAAAAAAATAAAAAGATTCAAACAAAAATCGTATAGAGACAAATTAGCTGAACATGCAAACTAAAGCCTAAGATTCACCCATAGTTTAAACACATTATAAATTTCACAGTTTAATATTGGGGGAGGAGGGGAAACAAAAAAAACCCAACAACAGCAACTGTTCTCAGTCAAACTCAACTAATGAAAATGTCAATAAAATGTGGCAAGATCTTATACTCTACTAGGATATAGATAAAGGCTAAATAAAGCTTTAAATCAATAGTGATTATTGCTAGCAGATGTCCCGGCAGGCTGCTGGGAATTAATTACTTGCTACATTGTTCTGCAGCATATAGTTTAGTAATGGCTTCTCCCCCACAGTATTGCGCAGTTTAGTGTGGAGAGTTGCAAAAAAAACCAAAACAAACAAAAAAACCCCAACAAAATGACAAAAACCAAAAAATACCCAAAATAATAATAATAATTATTATTATAAT
>NW_010524396.1:0-743 GCF_000687285.1 Phaethon lepturus | reverse complement strand
CCGCAGTGCCCATCACCGCGGGCTGGAGTAGCCACAGCGCATGTTGCTTGGGTTGGAGGATAGGATATCCAAAATTCTCAGGAGGTGTTGTAACTAGCCTGGAAGAGAAGGGAAAGGTGAAGGAACGTGTCTCCCCCGTAGATTTGGTCTCTGAGGAGAAAAGTTAAAATGTGTAATTATTAATAGTTTCCAAGAGATGGGTCAAAAAGTACAGAGATGATGGCAATGCTGAGTACAGGTTCCAGATTAGTCTCACGACCAGCTACTTTATCATATCATAAGCCAGGACACTGTCTCTTCACCTTCCATCCTCACCTAGGATTTTTGAGGACTGACACAGGAAAACTTGGATACCATAGCTGTGAACTCCATGGCTATACACATTTTGTTTTTTTTCCAGTTGCAGTTTACAACGTAATTTCCTGCTTTTGTAATTGTTACTTTGGGGTTGATTACAGTGTTCATCTGACTTTCTTTCATTGTTTCTTACTTTTGCTTTCCGATAGCTATGTTCAATGTTAAATTCAAGTTTAAGGTTTTTTTTTAATTGAATTTGCGTGGCAAGGTTTTGGTAATGGGGGGGCTGCAGGGCTGGCTTCTGTGAGAAGCTGCTAGAAGCTTCCCTATGTCTGATAGAGCCAGTGCTGGCCGTCTCCAAGACACACCCACTGCTGGCCAAGGCTGAGCCAATCATCGATGGTGGTAGTGCCTATGCGATAACATATTTAAGAAGGGGAAAAAAA
>NW_010524395.1:0-30773 GCF_000687285.1 Phaethon lepturus | reverse complement strand
TTCCAACCTCGTGATTCTGTGATTCTGTGACATGTTGCATGTTAACACCCACACACACAAAACTAAAAAAAAAGTAAAATTTGAGCCACGTTTATGCTACCAAAAAAGTAGTTGTGTGTTATAGTGGAGGTATATTGATTTAGTACTTTTTGGCTATATAAAATTGCTTTTGGACTGTTTTTAGGATTCTTCATAAAACAAAGACATTAAATTTACTTGGTATCTGTGGGGTAAGGTAAAAATAAACTAAGTTGCTTGGTTGGGTTGTTTGGGGTTTTTTTCTTTCCCTTTTAAGCAGGGATGTTTAAAACCTTTGCCAGGTCTCCATCTTTTATTTTAAGCAGATTAGACTCAAAAACAGTGATTACATTTAACATAATTGGAAACTTTTGATCATATTTGGCTATCATGAATTGTAGTGGGGAGTGTCCTGGAGTCCAATCTGTGACCTAATTCAATATAGGTTTGGTGAATGAGGTCTGCTGTCTGGGTTAGACATGGCTGCAGCAGTAATTAAGGTGCTGAGAGGTGGCAGAGTGCCTCTTTTATTGTGTGACATGGAGAGTGCCGTACTGAGGAGTGTTAATGAGAAGGGAACGGTACTGACTGAATTACTGCTGTCGAGCCTTGCAAACTAAAATAGTAGATTTCTAAATAATAGTTAAGTTTTTGAAATGTCACTGTTTGGATCCTGTACCAGGATTTTAAACACAAATGGCTGCATTGATGGGACAAAAATATTTATCTCTTTTTGTGGGTTTTTTTTGTGTGTGTGTTGTTTTGGAGTTTGTTGTTTGTTTGTTTTAACTGTGATATTCAGCCTCAAGGGACTCTCTTAGACTTTCACATTTTCCTTCTTTGTCCCATTTCAAGTCATTGCAGATTCTTTTCCTCTACTCCGAGCAGTTAGCAAGACTATAAACCACGGTTTATGCACAGGGAATATACCACAATTTTTTTTATTTTGTTGTGGGGGAAAAAATTATTTCCTTTTATTTGTTTCAGCAGTTCCTTAATTCTGTTCAGCTTTGTGTGCTGACAGAAGTTTTGTTCTCTCTGCTCCTGAATGTGACACAGCAGTTCAGTTAAAATGATTTTCCGTGTTGATAACTGTAGGGGACTCTTTCTATAGCCGTCTGTGGAGCAGCATCACTCTGAGAAGGGTGCAGGCAGCCTATTCCAGCAGTACCTGCCCGAATGGTATATGCATATTGCAGTTGTCTCCTCTGTTTTCGTGTCTGAAGACCTTGTTTTCTTGTCACTTGCAATAACTTCTCATATTATGAATTTGCTTGGACTACGATTTGTTTTTCTCCTTGAGACTGTTGTCCATTTGTCCTAATGTAGTGCTTTAGATAAAATACTGTCTGGCTGTCAATTCCAGACATTGGTTTTCTAGAGTAATGACCAGATTAGTCACTCTAATATCTGAAAGTATTGTACAGTCACTGGAGGGTTTTTTCCTGAACTTTTTTTTTTTTGGACTAATTAGTTATTTCCACCTATTATTTTAATGAAGTTAAGAATTAAAGAGCTTTTGTTCAATTGCTGTGACTGACAAAGCAGTTTTCTATATATCGTATTCAAAATAATATGCTACCATTTCCAGTAGGTATAGTATTAAATAAATTAAAAGGCTCATATGTTGACCTTCCATCCTTGATGTTAAAATTGGAAAAATAAAGTAAATACTATCTTATAAATATGGACCAGTGTTTCAGAAGAATAATAGTAGTAGGCAAATTATGCACTAAAGAGGAATTATCTGAAACAGGGTGCTTGATGGATACTTCTTAGTATTGCTACCCATGTAAAAGTATCTTTTTCTGTAGAGTTTTGGATTCCTTTTTGAATTTTAAATGTTGAAATATTTTTCCATCCTCAAACTTTATTCTAGGGATATGACTTCTCTTTCTGGTAAACTTCGACTATTTTAGCATAGCTTAACTTTGGATACCTATGAGATTCTCTTGAAAATTTAAATTTCGGTTTGTCCCTTTAATGGAGTCTTAGCTCAAACCTCAGGTAAGTTACACATTCTTCTTTTTCATTTGTCATCTTTACTTTCTGACAGAAAACAAATACTTAATGTTTTTTTGTTGCGTTTTTTTTAGTTTTTTTTTTTTCCCCTTCATTATATGCAACAATGAGATTTTGTACCAGATTTACCCTGTCCTGCCTGTGTTGACTGAAGAGCTGACTGTTGCTCAGAACTGACTGCTGTTGATCTGTTAAGTGAATGCTTTATTTAAATGGAAAGCAACCTAGTAATTTATTTGATGTTAAAAAGTGAAACTTTTGGTAACGTGCCTTAAGTGAAGAGGTCATTGTTAAGCTGGAACTAAGCTAATGCTTTGTGATCATAAATGTGATGTATGGAGTTACCAGTTTTCTTCAGGTTGTTCCCGACTCACTTTCCAAATGCACTAACGGCAGGCTCAACATCATTCTGTGCTGCTTCAGTGCAAATGATCTTGCATTGGTGAAGTCAAATAGGATCAATAGTTAGAATTGTTGGGAGAATTTAACAAATCGGATTTCTAGCTGACTGTGGATTTAATTTGAATTAAATCTAAATATTCTTGCCTCTTCTTATTTGCCTTATTAATTCAATTGTCTTTCAGCGGCCTTTTAAAAGTATTCTGTGCTTTCCTCTTTGCCCATCAGGTCTGCCCATTTTACTTTGTTGATTTTATAATTATTTTCAAGCCCTCTTTTGAAAAGTTTCTGTTATTGCTGTACATTGTTTTACTCATAGGTATGTTCCCATGTTGTACTTTTCAAGGGGAATCTATATGTCTCCAAATAGAAATAAAGCCTCTGATTTGTTTTCAAAAGAGAGGAAAACATACTGAACATTTGAGATGTACTTTACCAGTGGTCAGTTATAAGGAGATTTTTATCAGTGTTGATTTGGTCTGTGAATTATATATATAGGATTATATATTTCTTATATATTAGAAATTCTAAAACATGAGACTTGGGCAAACTGAATATCTGCCTGTGAGAAGAAACTAGGCAAAATTGAAGCTAACAAAAAGACTTCTTCATGGCTACAAGGTTTAAATAAAATTGCATTGAGTCTTTTATGTTCTATTCATTACAGCCTGAAACTTTAAATATTGTGCCTATAATTGTTTATTTGAGTAAGGGTTCCCATTTGTGTATTTTGGCAAGAAAATATTCTTTGATATTATAAAAGCTTTAAAGAACTGTTACCTTTATCTAAAACTTAGTTTTCCGTTCCTTAAAATACGATGTAGTGTGTGGCCTAGCTTAACATGTGCTAATTGTTTTGGCTTCTTGCATTCTTAAGGGTTAATCCTTTCCAGATATGAGTGAGCCTTCCTCACCCTGGAAAGATTTATTACAGGACAAGTACAAAACTTTGTAACTCTATTTTCTATACACTTGGCTATTTTGTTCTAGAAGCTTAAAAAGCAAGGGGCAAATATAAAGGCAGCCTCATTGAATAATGGCCTTTAGCTGCTGAAGAAAATAATTCTGAAGACTATCTAACTAAAACAATAATGGGATTTTAGGACTGACTGAACACCTCAGCCAGCATATAATTCAGTAAAGGGTACTTGCGAGGGAGGAACAGAAGTTGGGGGGGCGGACACACAAACAAACAAAGGAGTGGTGGGAGTGTGCCACTGAGGAGCTGGGAGAGTGATGTAGCACTCGATTATACCAAAGCATTTGAAGGTAGAGCTGTAGTGTACCTTAGTAACATAATGTTCTGTACGTATGCAGCCTTCATACTAAATATTATATATGACCTATTAAAAATGAGAGCACTTATAGGATACCCAGCAGAAATCAATCTGGAAATCCAGGCAGTGAAGAAACAATCATCTGGAAATTGTCTGATCTAAGGGAGATTAAAGAAAAATATTTTTTCAAAGGAATCAGGATTTGCTTTTTAGGATTCAGAATTTTCAGAATCAGGATTGTGAATGTTCAGAAAGACTGGTGCGTATATTTAAAATGGAGAAAAGCACTGTCCTCGTAAACATGCTAGTCACTTCTGGTCTTTAGAGTTTAGAAGGATAAAATTAACTCATGGCAGTATTGATAGTTGGCTCACATGGTACTTTAAATGCAAAAGGCTGAAAATTGTGTTAGCTGTATCGGTCAGTACACTGTTATGCTGATATAGTGTAGAAAGGAGGTTTGACACTAAAGAAGGAACGTGTGCAGCTAGCGAATTTCTGTTCAACAAACCTCTCTTCTTATAGATCTATTTTTCACTCCTCTGCTTTGGAGAGGTGGGCAGAGGGAGACTGTTACGTATAGCCGTCATTACACCAGACGATTCTGGGCATGTAGAATAGGCTAATACCTATCCCTCTTCTATGTGTCTCAGAGTAGTTGTTGGTAGCTGCTTTGCCTTTCCAGGATTACCTGTAAAGCCCTTTCTTCTCAGTTGATGCCTTTACTGGCATTGAAGATAGTGGAGTTCTAGTTGTGTCACTGGGGATGAAGCAGCAGCTCAGAGTAACAGAGGGCCCTGTGGGTCTGAAAAATTTGATATTGATGAGACTGGAAGAAACTAAATTGACTTTTGTTTAGTTTCATTTTGAGACCTAGCAATTAGTGGATGGGGAAGGAGGTTGGGAGCAGTTAGGGTCAGGGAGAGATCGCCTTGTCAGGTGGTTACATTTGAAAATTTTCGAGGGACAGTAGGTATGGAACCATATGTGGCTGTTCTTAAGCATTTTTCTACATGGAACAATACTTCAGGGTTTCGCCATTTAAATTACTGTCTAGATCTGCAAACCTGAATTTCTACAGAGGCTCTGGACTGTTTTGTACCACCTTTAGAATTTGTTTTATTTTTATTACATAAATGGTAGTAGACTGAACTAGAAGTAATGGCAAAAATGGATGGTAGGGAATATAATGCAGCAGTATGGAAAGCTAACATTACTACTGTTGTGTACCTCCTGAGCTTTTGACACTTTAAACGTGCAGCTTTATCATTGCACTAACATAGATTTCTTACTCTACTCTAAAAAGAGTAGGAAAGACTTGCCTATGCATATTAATGTAAATTATGATAAATATTAAATGTTCCCCATTGAAATGGTAGCTGAAGTATAGCATGTTCTACTCCAGCCATACTTTTTCCATGGAAACTCTAAATTTATGCTGAGGGCCAGGGGTGGTGGTGACATCTCTTTTAGAAATAGTGTCCTTTTTTTGCACAAAATTTATGTAAATAACTGAAATATTATGACCTTGAAAATCATGTATGTAAACACATCAAACAATGTTGTATTCCTTTCCCCTCAACATTCCAAGCAGGACAAAATTAATCTTGCTTGTGTACCTCAAAGTCATGTCAGTGGATTTTGGATGCTTAAAGTATGCATGGTCAAATCCCCATTTCAGTATACAGCTAAATACAAAAATATCAGTTATAATATTAACAACCTTGACACTAATGGGTGCAAAGACATCACCGAATGCAAATTTTCCTTCAGTCTTTTGATTATACTCTAATTCTTTTAAATCCCGTGACTTCATTGCATGTTACGAATATATTGAAAATGATGGTCAGTAGCTGCCTTGTCTCTTTTACTGCAAATAGATATTATGAATTAAAAGTTTTGTGAGATCTGAATGGGGTCTTCCGCTTTCTGGAAGTGTTTTATGGGCAGAAAATTAAGTGTGCGTAGGCTCTTGGCTATGCATTAAAACCAAGAGGGATCCCAAGAAAGCTTTGTCCTCTTTATAGCATAGAAAGCCAAGTAGCTGTATAATGCTTAAGTGTAATTAATTGAAACTTGAGTAGGTGAACAGAAAATAATCTGAGAGAAAAAAGTTAATTGAAAAACAATTTATGTGTCCCTTATATAGTGTACAGCAACACATGAAACCCAGAGTTGCATGCAATATTTTAATGAGTATGTTCTTTTAGAACAGAATAATATATTGCTGTAGTAGTATTTTATCAAAATGCAAGACTTATGAGAGGAAATAATCCCTTTTGTTTAACAGATGAGTAAATAGTGCAGTAAATACCTACACAAACTGTCATTAGGTGTAACTTACAAACCTGTGGGAGACAATTATCTTTACAGGTTTTCTTAGCACCTTCCTTTTTCTATTAACACACATGAACCTAGTACATTATAAAGAAGTTGAACCATGAGGAAGGGGGAGGAAGCTGAAAATACTAAAATAAATTTCCTCTTCCCCCCCCCCCCCCCGCCCCAAGGAGTAATGAGAAATCTAATAAATAGTAAGAAACAGGAGAGACTGTAGTCATGTAATCAAGCTTCTCAAGTCATGAGTAATCATCTCAAACACATTGATAGAAACCTTTATTCTTCAAGTTCTCCAAGATATCTCCATCTACACAATTTTTAAAGTGATTTTTAACACATTAGGGCACTGCTGACTGTCATACTGCATGTCTGTGAAAGGCTAGGAGGGGGTGGGGGACACTGTCCCCTGTAGCGTTGTGGCGTGCACTTAATCAAAGCGACTCTAGCCAACAGAAGTAAGCTTGCAATGGCTGAAACATGACCAGTGAGGAGTTCTGCACAACAGGAGCTCCCTTACAAAGTGGAATAACCCTTTCAGGGCTGCCTGTAATCCGCAGAGGACACTAGGTGATGTCCTGCCTATCCAGATTCTCTGTGGTGTGAGTTAACAGGTGCCCAGGCTGGGGATATGTGTGTGGGACTGTGTGTGGTGTCAAGATCCTAACTTTCCAGACTAACTGTGTTATGTGTAACCACAGACATAAAACTTTGCCGTGGTTGGAAATGCGTACTAGTTTGTGCCTCATCTTTGTACAGAGAGATTCACTGCAATGTATCTTACATCAAGTTTTCCAGCCAAATAACATTCATAAATACTGTTGGAATTGGTTCAGGGGCAGAATTGGTTGAGCAGTCAACGGTGAAAGGAAAGCCCTGTGCCTTGAACCATGAGGGGTAAAACTAAATGAAAGCCATCCCTAGGGTCCACAACATATGAATGGAATTACAGAAGTTGCAAAACAATATTTTTCAATGTAATTATTTTATTTACTTCCAGAGCACAGATTTTTAAGCAGAACTGAATTTAGACATTTTTTTTTTCTGTGAAAGCAGAGCTGTGTATTAATTTCCAAGAAGGGCAGATATATACTGGTATTGTTGAAACTAAAAGGCTGCTTTTATAAAACTACCTACCAATAACACATGGGTATGTAACCTTTGAAGGCTGCATTTACTCAAATTAGAGAACAAATGATGCACATCCAGATTTTCATTCAGTGCAGTTTTGATTGCTTTGGGACATTTATCTTTGGCAGTAAGAGTAAAGTTGATCAGCACAGCCAAGAAACAACAGGTTTTTCAGTTTTATCAGCAGGAGAGCTTTGTTATGGGCAACAATTTTTAAAATTATCTCAGGAGGTGGGATTAATCTGGGGAAAAGAAACTAGTTAAACTGAGATTTAATGAGGTTCAGGTAAATCAGAGACGGCAAATTATTTTATTCTTTCAGATTGTGTAGCAGGGTTTTTTTTTTCTTTGTAATATAGAACTGGAAAGAAATATGACTCCTCATCTGAATAACCTTGTATTCTCTAAAAAAGTCTGCTTTTGTACTGGGATGTATTAGTTAACAAAAGCAATCATGCACAAAGTAGAGAACATTAATGCTAGCCAGATAGCTTCTTATTGTGTACAGCTGAACAGGAAACAAATACAAAGTTAATGTTTAAATTTATCAGATATTTTCCATTAACTCTCTATTTAAAAAATGATCAGCTATTGTATATAATATCCAATCACCAGAAGTCATCATGGATGTGCGCCATAAGAGATTATCATAAAATTAGTACTGATGCAGCTATTAAAGAATCTCAAAAGATTCTGATATCCTGGTACATAAATTAGGCTGCAGAATATATCTGACCTTTGTCAGGCTAGCTGCGTTTAAACATACTTGTGTTCTCTGGGGGTGTAGTCTCCATATTCCTACCCCTTTACTCTGTACTAATCTTTGAATTCAACAAAATAATTTATAAAGCTGTAGGGGGCATTCTCCCAGCTGATGCATCTTTTGGGATAAATGCTGAGTGAGTCCTGGGTGGAGGGTACTAAGTGTTTTTATAACCATATTTGCTTTTTTAGCACAACGCTCGGGGGGTGAGAGTGGGCCAGAGCGAGTTGGGGGTTGTCCTTGTTTTGGGTTGGTTTTGGGGTTTTTTTATTTGGTTTGGGGTTTTTCATTTTCTGGAGTTTGCACTTCTCGCAAAGGTATGCAACACTCATGTTGTAGAACATGTCAGGGTATTGAAGTTTATTACGGCTTGATGTTTTCTGGTACTTACTGTAAATTAATCTTTTTAATATAAGAAGCAAGCTATTTTGTGATAATGTCGTCTTCCCAGTGGTTTCCCTCAACCCTGCTCTTGTCAGAGGGTCACACTGAATTGCAGATCTTTTCCCTATTTCATGACCCAACTGAATGCTTCAATTTTTAAGATCTCTAACAGAACTCTCAGGGAGCCAAGCATATTTTTTAAAAGTATCTGTTAACCCTGTAGGGAATATTGTCACCAAAATGAAATATTTCCAAGATGAACCAAACTCTTTAAATAGTCTGAAATTAATTCTGAGTCTTTTCAGCACCAGACTTTGGGATGTTGTGTTTTCTTTCAAATTCCTCCCCCCATCTCTTCAAACTGGCTCGTTTGTCCCTACTGGATACAACTTCCTGCTACTTGCAAAGCAGTAATTATCCTAATTATGCTTCAGCATTTAAAGCCATCTTCTGGAAGATGATTTACAAGAATTACATAAAAGAGATCTATATACAATGACACACTTGCTTGTTTGGCCTGAAGCGTTTTATGTTTTGCAGCTTAATCAGAATTCTTATGATGAGTAGAGAAGTCCTAATGAGTTTCTGCATGAGTCTGTGCCTGAAGATGCATTCAGAATTGTACTTGGCTAGTTTTTCCTCTATGAACAGCTGAGGTGGTAAAGCAATCCTTTATTACACTGGCTTATTATAATGTGTTTATTGTGACCACACGAGATCACAGCTGCCACTAGTGTGTGCAACAGTTTCCACTAGTTGAAAAGTTAAAAATTACAAAATACTGAGTAGAAGCTAAAAATAGTATCAAGAACAACAGGCAGATTGATAACAGTGGTGTGAACCAACACAGGATTCTTTTTTCCAAGAGAATTCAGAGAAAATATGAAAATGAGATATTATACAAAAAGCACTGAAAAATTTCTACCTCTTCTTTTTGATATCTTACAGGTGAAGCTTGGGATATAGATTCAGACCTCCAGGTGGTGGGACGGTAAACAGCTATCTGATTTTTTTTCATAAAGACACTAGCA
Source organism: Phaethon lepturus (assembly GCF_000687285.1). Classification (NCBI taxonomy): domain Eukaryota; kingdom Metazoa; phylum Chordata; class Aves; order Phaethontiformes; family Phaethontidae; genus Phaethon; species Phaethon lepturus. The sequence continues at coordinate 21,411 of NW_010524395.1, read as the reverse complement.
GCATTTAGTTCTTCTTTCTACCTGTTTATCAGATATGGTTATTAGAACAGCTGAAAATGAGTGGTGGGGCAAGATATGGCAGTAATTTGATTTATGCCCAGCTGGAGTTTTGTAGCCATACCCAAGATTAGTCTCAACTTTGTTCTTCCTGTGTGTCTTGGAAAGTTGGCCACTGACACAGAGAAAACGCGCATCGTAAACTGATATTCCAAGATAGCATAGTAATGAGTGTCATGACTCAGTGAGCTTGAACCAATCCTGAAAAGACCACAGGAACAAGACAACATGCCTGATGATTTAAATTAGAAGCCCATTTCAAAACACTCCAGTTTGTAAGTAGAATGCTCTCAATGCAAAATGCTTTTTGAGTAATTTTCTAAGCTCCCAAGCTATAATTCTTATAATATTTCTGAGGTACAGTGCAGTATGGTGCAGTACTAAAAGAAAAGGACAATCTTCAAAAGCTGATTTCTTCAGAATTCTCATACGAAAATTTAGAATGCGTCCCAATGCCATTTTATTTATTACATCTCTATATACACTACTAAGAATATGAAGCACTAACACACAGTAGGTGAACATACATTTAAAACTGATTGTAGAATCATTAAGGAGCTTTGCTTCTCATAGCTTTTGCCTCTGCCTCTAAAATAGTGATGGGAAAGTGGTTCAGTACAGAAAATCTGGTGGCTTTTTGTGGTAAGACTGTTACAACAGAAGTGCTTGTAATGAAGAGGAAAGTAATTGAATAATCTACCATAACATAGTCTGCTTTCCAAATGTTGAGGGTATGAAGATACGCAATCTAGTTCTATAAAACAGTGAAGTATCTTCTTTAGGTGAAATAGTGTATGCCAAGCTGTTCTATTAAGTGAAATGCCCTTCTCAAAGGCCTTACAATGTGTTAATGCTAGCACTGGGGAACGGCTCATAAAAAATAAAAGATTGGCTGATGCTTTCTTAAAATTCAACTTTCTTTCAAGCATATAATGCCTCAGGTTTTTCTCATTGCCTCTAATAGTGAAAAGGGCATTTCGTCTAGTTTTTCACATCATGCTTATCATCAAATATTAAACCTTTCTTACAGGGCAGATTTTTGAACAGGAATTTTAAGTGAATTTATAGAAGTACAAAAATACTTTAGCTACTGATCAAGCAACTGAAAACTTTCACCTACATTTGAGTATTGGTTCAAATCCCATTCTTCCTGACTGTGACCTTAAGTTACTGGATGGGGATGCTTCAGAAACCTTTACATAGTGAAGTTCTGGTCTTGGCTGAGTTTCTGATAGCTAGATATCCCCACACCAGGCAAGGATGATACTATTAATTCTCTAATCAAATTAATACCTGTAAACATATTAATGCCTCTAAACAAAGGGAAGCCTGCGGAGTAATTGAGATGTAGTGAGCATACAGATTTCATGGATATGGATTTCATATTTCACAAAACATCTCATGTTTTGTGAGGCAAAATGTAAGAGGAAGACTTCTGTGTATAGGAAGACTTAGGAACACTAAATTGGTTTGGGAAAGGATTATGTCCTCAGATTAGTGTGTGATATTTTTCAAGTCAAATACAACCTCAGAAACTTAGCAACCAAATTGCTTTCCAATTCTTTGCTCTCTAGCTTGCTTTGGTGCTCATGCATGTTATTTGCCTTCAGTGGGTCGAAGTTTCTTGTACTGTGGAAAAAAACCCCACGAAAAAGTAATGATTTTTCAGATTATGCATTTATTTAGGAAAATTAAGACTGAAGAAGGTTGCATGGCTTAAAGCTTAGCCAGTGGTCAGCATAATGGAAGGTGAAATGTGATATCAACTAATGCAAAGTAATGCACCTTAAAAATAATTTCAACTGCTCTTAGAGATTACAGGCATGTAATTAACTGTAATTACTCAGGAAAAAGGTCTAGGTATCTCTGTGGAAAGGTTAAATAGATATACCTTTGAAGTAGAACATGGCAGTCGGGAAAGTTCATAAAGTTGGATAAGACTAGAGAATGGGATTTTGGAAAATAAATCTGAAAACATTGTAATTCTCTATTTGGAATCAATTGTTTACCACGGTTTTAGAAGTTGTATTAGGTTCTGATCAGCCATTCTAAAAATTACATTGCAAAGAACATAAGGATTGGTGGGTTAATATTCACTGCTGTAGGGTATCATTGTAGCAAAAAGCTTAGGATTTAAGAAAGGATTAGACATTTCCTTTTAAAATGAGAATACCCACTTAGGTATTTGCAAAGAATAGGGTAAAAGCATTTGTAAGAAATATACCCTAAAGCAGAAAGACTGAGAAGTCAGCCACTGGAGGTAAACAAAAAGCAATTTTTCTTATGACAGTTTCTCTGTTGTAGACTCTCTCTTGCATTTACTGGAGCTGCTCTAGAAAGTAGAACTGTGGACAAAATATTAGTGTTGTTTAACATAGCAAAGGTTGTGTGTAACTCTCTCCCTCGAGTGTATGGATGATGTACATCTGTGACAGTATTCATTGTGATGAAAAATGTATTACCTTGACTGCAGATATTATATGTTTACATTTAAAACCCAGACATTTGTAGGGATTATCATCACAATCAAAGAAGCTCACGTTTCCCAGTGGGTTTTGAGGTCTCTTGCTGAGGGTTTCTCTGTTACTAGCACTACAGTTGGACATAAATTTTAGCACAGAAAATTCAACAAAAAATAGTGTCAACCTGAAATCATACAGCCTAGATCCTAGTAAGATTTTTTTTTTAAATTGCACCTTTCATTTCTGTAAAGTTTTCCAGAAAATCTTTCCCCTTGCTTCTATGCTTTGCCACAATTTCTATTTTTTGTTAGACTTATTTTAGTTTTTTATATTTACAATATGTGTATTTTTTCAAATTAGGCAGCGGCAAAACTCAAGAGACAAACAAATGCTGTATTGATGCTTTTTCTACTTGGAACTTTTAGAAATATTTATGCATTTAATTATTCTTATTGAACAAACTATCAAGAGACGAAGTTTTAACACTTTCTTGTCCTGTTTTTTCCCCACAACCTAACCCCTTATTTTTAGAAAAGACAGTTAGTGAGTGTGAGCTTGTTTAGTGATGCATGGTTCATCTGTCTGGAAATAATGTCAGACCGTAGAGTATTACTCTTCGTTTCCCAGGTCTGTCTCTGTCACCATGCCAGAGCAGTTCAAAACCACAAGATTTCTTTGAGCTACAAGTTCTATTGGCATAAAGAGTTCTCGGCCCTTCCCTGAACTTGCCAACCTCCATGCATAGAGACCAGACTGGGGGAGAGGTGGGAAACCACAGATGTGGCTATTCCTAGGTGCTCTACGGTCCTTGTAGTAAGTTGATGTATTCAAACTTCAGGGTTGAGACCCAGGCCAAAAACGCAGCTCACTTGCCTTTTGTTTCTACCCCAGTCCTCTTTCACCTAGCACACCTGGCCCAGAAGGTTCCTGCTGTAAAACAGTGAGGTTTTTATTCCCCTAACTAGTGTTTTCCTTCCGTTTTACAATATCTTTAGCTGCATATGTCACCAAAAGGTAGGAAAAAGTGGCATCAATGAAAAGAATATTTCTACTTGAGACTGTGTGAATTCACTAATAACTGGGCCTCACAGAAGAATGTGGAGATGCTTTATTTGCTTACGCTTTTCCTGTTTTCTTCCTGTGACGAACTACTTCTAGCAAAGTAGAGATTTTATCACTTAGCATTGCATATGGAGGGAGGGCAACTGCTTAAACAATCTTTTATACTGTGTTTGTTTATTGTATTCATTCCTGTTCAGTGAAGCTCCTTTTTTGCTGAATTAGCTTTCCTGCAAACAATAAGCAATACTTCATGTCAATCAGTTGGCAGGAGGTGTTGTTTCCAAGAGTGCTGATTAAGCAACATGGAACCAGAGCCTATAGGAATCACTTATTTTATGAAAATCCCTTTGGTGGGTTTGAGTTTTTAAATGAAACATGAGGGGAGGACACACAGGATGGCAATGCTTGAAAACATAAGAGAAGTCAGATAGGAATGGAGACAGCTGATTTAATTTTTCTCTCCAATTTACTCTTATCTGGTGCAAGTCCCTTTGTCTCAATAGTTGAAATTTTCCTATTTCCCCCAGAAAGCTGTTATGGATTCATCTTGTTACCTTTTAACAATATTGTCATCTTTCTGGAAGTCTATCAGCACCCTGATAACAGCTTGACACTCTACCAGAAGATAAATTGATGATGCAGGGTTTTTGTAACTTATTTTATTACATGCAAATATACAAGCCGTGGAAAAAGAGGCAGCTGCAAACACTACACAGGCACACCTGTCTTCCAGAAATCTCAGTTCCTAACATCCAGTTCCCAGGAATTTATTCCAAATGTAGAGAATAACACAGAGAATAACTTTTCTATCTGCCACCAATTTTACATTAACAATAATTTTTAAAAAACCCAACCCAACAAAACCAGCGATTTGTCTTCATAGAAACTAAAAGCTTGCTCATACTGTGGAAGAACTCATAGACCTGTGTATAATAGTACTTTTTTAATTCCCTAAGACTGAGATTATGCTCAATGTGATATTAAATAGGGACAGCTGTATGGAGCCCTAGTAGGAAATTGCATCTAAATTATTCAGTATTGTAGCCATGTTTATCATCTTTCAAAGAGACAGGTAAGATCCTGAACCTACAAATTGCTTACTGCTTTGCACTGACCACCTTCACTTCCTTACGTTTAAAAACATGTCCACATGTTTTTGTGTTGCCCTCAAATTACACTCCTCAGACATAAACTCACATAAAGCATTTTATTATTCAAATTTTGGCTTCATGCCATAGCTGCTCAAATAGTATGAAGTGCTGCTCAATGTTGGCATTGGTCTGTAACCAAGAAAGCACTTGAAGGGAGTACAAACCAAGAATTCCCAGGGTAGGAGGGAGATCATGGATGTGCTACTAGCAGGGGCAGGGTTCTCAGTGTGGCAAATTCAGGCTGGTGTTGAAAGCTCTCAGGGGAAGGCAAGATAAATGGAGATACCAGAATGTGCCGCAGGCAAAGGCCATTGAACATAGCAACCAAGAGAAAGCCTCTTCCACTATTTCTCTACTCTCAGCCATTAGAGGGTTTTGATTTCATGAGCTGGGCAGCTGGAGCTGGTGAGACTGCACTTTCTCTTGTGCAAATAGACTAAGAACTTCTCATAATCTATACCATGTTTGTATTTTTTGGCAGTTTAATGGAGTGGGATAGGACATAAGACTTGCCAGGGTAGGGATGGAGATAGGAACTGTTTTCTCTTTTAGCATCATGCTGAAGTGGCTTATTGTGAAATAAAAATGGTGGGCTTTTGGGGCTGTGAAATTAAGTGTGGTGAGGGCTTTGCTGAAGCTGACAAGTTAGGAAAATACCAGATCTCTGAATGTTTTATTTGGACATTGAAAGGTTCCATTAAGTAGAGCCTTCACTAGCCACTTCTGCAGAACTGTAAGTTCAGCATAGCTGTAGCTGAGCTGCGGAGGAGTTTAATACCTACTGCACTGAGAAGCACAGGGTTTTAGAACACTGATTTGTGAAGCATTGTGTAGCCGAGCTCCAGACAATGCGAATCCACAGGCCACAACCCCACCTGCTATTCACTCAAGGTGTGATTAATATGAGTTTGGAAAATCAGCAGTGTATTAGACTTCAAAATGAGGTTGATATGGAGTATTGCCTGTCTCCAAAATCAGAGGAAACAAGGAACATCATCTGCTGAATAAACATCGGAAGCTTTAATTGTCTGCCTTTCTTACAAAGCTGATGCCTTTTCCAGGTTTAAATTTGCAATATCAAATAAATTACAACTGCTAGAAGTACAGGCTGTCAAAATGTTCAATACTATTGAAATAAGCGTTCAATACTATTGAATACAAAAAGTGTTCAATATTGGATCAGAAATAGTGTGGCCAGCAGGAGTAGAGAAGTGATCATCCCCCTGTGCTCGGCACTGATGAGGCCACACCTCAAATGCTGTGTTCAGTTTTGGGCCCCTGTCTACAAGAATGACATTGAGGTGCTGGAGCGTGTCCAAAGAAGGGCAATGAAGCTGGTAAAGGGTCTAAAGCACAAGTCTTATGAGGAGCGGCTGAGGGAACTGGGGTTGTTTAGTCTGGAGAAAAGGAGGCTGAGGGGAGACCTTATCGCTCTCTACAGCTACCTTGAAAGTAGATTGTAGTGAGGGCGGTGTCAGTCTCTTCTCCCAAGTAACAAGTGACAGGGTAAGAGGAAATGGCCTCAAGTTGGGCCAGGGGAGGTTTAGATTGGTTTTTGGGGACAATTTCTTCACCAAGAGGGTTGTCAAACATTGGGCCAGGCTGCCCAGGGAAGTGGTTGAGTCACTATCCCTGGAGGTATTTAAAGACATGTAGATGTGGTGCTTTAGGGACATGGTTTAGTAGTAGACTTGGCACTGCTAGGTTAAGAGTTGGACTCAATGATCTCAAAGGTCTTTTCCAGCCTAAATTATTCTGTGAATAAAATCCTGTAAAATGATTAATGAATGGGATTTTTTTTTTTTAAATAGGTTATATGTAATGACTACATTATTTACCCTTGCACAGGGAGACTTACTCTTTTCATAGATCAATCATTTCTTTTTGTTTCCCTGGGGGAGAAGAATAATGGGTGTTTGTTTTTTGTGGAAATATCAGAACCGTTTCTCACTCCTTGGGTAAAGAGCTGATGCCAGATTCATGACAGGTTTGGCCTTAAATAGATAAGGACCCTTGGCTTTTTATTGGGATCTGAGGGAGCCCAAAACTAGCCTCCAAACCAGGTCCTGGTATTGGATGATAGATGATTCTGTCTGAAGTGCCTGCAGCTTTTCCCATGCTTTCCCTGCAGCGACAGAGAGAACATTAATTTTCTCTAAGTGTATTGCTGCAAATATGACTTTAATATAATTCTCAGATGTTTGAGTAAAACCCTAATGTCTTCCAGTAATTCTCTTCTATAATCCTGTGTCACTGATGACTGTAGACAGTGACAAATGCCAGACCATATCTGATTGCTGTTTTCTTTGTCTCCTGCCTCCAGTTACCTTACTGGTTTGGATAATGTAATATTCCTTGTTAGGCTGTTCTAAGTTTATTATCCTTCCTATAAAAGCGGTACAGGCTCTTGATGGATAGTTATATCCAACAGTAGATCTAGAGAGCTGCTAACCACCAGGGAAGGGTGGACATGAACCTGGAGGCAGTAACCGCTGCAGCTGAATATATAAATGAATGTGTGCTTGTGGCATATATGTGTGCATTTTTTCCCAAAACCATTACTTTGCAGAAGCTAACCTTTTTTCCATTCCTGTCTCCTTCACTTACTACACAGATATCTTGGTATTGCTCATCTTCTGCACCACTAGGCTTCATTTCCTTTATTTACACTTCCCATTACTGAAATCCAAATCATGATCCATGTGCCTTTGTAGAATCTTGATGTCCCCTTGGTATCCAAAGTTGTCCTTACATTTCTGTTCCTTCCCGTATGTCGTGGTTTGGCCTCAGACACCAACTAAGCATCACACAGCCTCTTGCTGACTCCCCCCAGGGGAAGAGGGGGTGAATCAGAAGAGTAAAAGTGAGAAAACTTTTGGGTTGAGAAAGACAGTTTAATAGGTAAAGCAAAAGCCACACACGCAAGCAAAGTAAAACAAGGAATTAATTCACCACTTCCCTTCGGCAGGCAGGTGTTCAGCCATCTCCAGGACAGGAGAGCTCAATTATGCGTAATGGGTACTTGGGAAGACAAACACCATCACTCTGAACATCCTCCCTGCTCCCTTCCTTCCTCCCCAAGCTTTATCTGCTGAGCATGATGCATATCGTATGGGATATCCCTTTGGTCCCCTCACAACTTCTTGTGCACCCCCAGCCTACTCACTGGTGGGTGGTCTGAGAAACAGAAAAGGTCTCGACTCTGTGAAAAGGACTGCTCAGCAGTAGCTAAAATATCCCTGCATTATCAATGCTGTTTTCAGCACAAATCCAAAGCATAGCCCCTACAAGCTACTATGAAGAAAATTAACTCTATCCCAGCCAAACCCAGCACATGTGTTTCAACCTGTGCTTCGTCTCCCTTTTATTCAATCTGTCACTGACAAAGTAAATGTAGCGGAGAGCAGATTTGCAATAAAGGAGTTTATTGGCTGCAATTCTCCTATTTTTTAGCATCCCTGCTCAAGAAAAATACTCAGAAGTGCTGCATTTGTGTCTTTAAACAGCATCCCTGATACCAAGAGAACACTTATGTAGTCACTGATTAGTGTCTACTAGCTTAATTGAATTTGGATTTGCAGGAAATTTTGAAGGCTTTCAGGAATGGTGGTTGGCATTAAATTACTTTGAACGTTAGGAATACAAGCAAGTGCAGTTGACCATTTGCCGTTATGAAAAGCCTCTATAAGCAGTACAGCATCTGAGAGGCACTACTTTTGTGAAAACAACATTAAAGGGAACAGATTTTCAAATGCAATTGCCGCTAATTTCTTAGCTGCTGGGCAGAAAAATAACTGGAACTAAATTTCTATATGATCATACTTAAAATTTGAAGTCAGCAGCCACTGTGAGCATATTACTTCAGAGAATTTAATAATAAGTACTATTTTGATTTTGACCAAAGAAAATAATTTATCTGGCTTAATAAAGAATGCTGTGCATTTTGCTGTCTGTAAAGAGGAAAGAGACGCTGTTTAGTTACTGGCTTGTGAAGATTGACCACATTTCTTTAATTATTAAAATAATTTTGCTGTTGGCCTGTAGAACTCTTAGCTCAATCTGCACACAGACGATTCAATCTAAAACAAATTGTTCATGTGTTTTGTTTTTCTTTTTTCTATATTGAAGAGCACCCATTAATTTGCCAAAGCGCATTCAACGTGTTTTTAAACGGATATTGTCAGAACACCCTTGTTCTTTGCTGGATAGTCTTGCATGTTGCTGCACCATTTCATTTCACATCCTGCCATCGTTGTGTGATGAGACGAGAGAGGCAAGAGGGGAAGTGTATTGTCCAATGGGCCAAAAGACTTGCATGGAAGGTAGCAGGAAAAGCTGAGTCATATTGCTGAACTGTAGCTCCTTGCTAAAGTTGCTTCTAGTTTTTGTAGCAACTTTTTCCATTGTTTTTTGCACCTCTCTTCAGACCAAAGATTAGGGGTGAGAGAGAGGGAATTCAGACCGATGTTGCCACCAAGGGCATGGCTGTGGCACAAGAAAAGATGTGGCAAGAAGAGCGATTAAGAGAATACATAGAGGGGCCAGATGCTCTAAAGATATTTAAAACACTGAGAACGGGGTTCTTGCTGTTTGGAGAGGACATATTTTCTGGTAATCTCTCTCTCTCTCACACACACCCCCAGAGGCAGAGTCAAAAGGGAGTATGTGGGCCCAGCAGGCACAAGTCAGAGCAGCTTTGAGCATTGACTGGCATCATAATGCTTTACATTGTAAACCTGTTCATAATTCGGAATGCAGTAAAGACTGCAGTTCATTAAGAAAATGAACGTTTAGAAAGAATGAAATGGCTAGAATCAAATTTCTAGTAAGGAAGGAGCGTTCCCTTACTACCTATCAGCACTGACAAAAGAGGATGCTGTCTTTCTTTTCCAGAATTCCTATTAATATTTCCAGTTTTATGGCTTCATATTTCAGGGATAGGTGGGGCTCTTACCTAGATAAAACTGGCTTTTTTCACTGGGAACAGTAGAATTGCAACTGGTTTTGTATTTCTCTAAAAAGGCAATGCCTTTCTTTCCTGTTCTTGTGATGTTTGTCTGGCCATTGTTTTTGTTGTACCACAGCGTTGTGAGATTAAAGAACTCCATCACCTTGCTGTTTACTGTTATCCTAACACTGGTCTTGATATCTTTGAATGCCTTGTAGACATTGTTTTCTTCAGATAGGACTGCTCCCAAAAATCTGGAACAATCATGCTGTGGTTGAATACGGGTTTCAGTCCCTTCATTTCCATGAACTGGCAAACAATAGCCCTTCGCAAATTGAGATGCATAATTAAATTCAAAACATATCTTCTGTAGAATTGACATATATTGTGTAAGTGCTGTAGTTGATAATCTTTCAGAAGAGAATTCTCGTGACTCTATGGGGGTGTGTATTAATGCTGTTACCATTCTTCTACTGAATAACGTCATTTTATGCATGTAGTCCTATTGCCTTTAATTGACTAATTTGAATGGGGAGGGAAAGGGCTTTCTTCAAGACAACTAAGATGGCAGCATCAAGAACATGGATTAAGTAATGGTGCTTCAGGGAGGAGCATTAGACCTTAATATTTGTGTTACTGCCACTGAGATAAGTTATCTTAAGCTTCATTCACAAAGGTTTGCAAAGGGTTTAACCACACATGCCATTCAAATCAAGGGGAGTCAGAGAGCTAAAACTCCATGTAATGTTTTGAGAATGTATCTCCTGGGTGTTAATTTCATCATCTAAAATATATAGCATAATGGGTAGCTGCTGCATGAATACAAGGTTTTAAGTCCCTCTAGGGGCTCTGCTAACAGCACAAACCATGAGAGTGTATCTGAGTTGTTTATGAACAGAAGCAGAGTCCCAAGAGTGATACACAGCTATAAATTCACTCCAGTCTGTGCCTATCTATTGTTATTTGTAATAACAGAGAGAGCAGTTTTCCTCTAAAATGACTTCCTTTAAGAGCTTTAACTGAGGAGCTTTGCTTGAAAATCGGTTCTGGTAGCTGAGGAGCTTTGCTGGAGAAAAGACTCAATTTTCTCTATCAGTATTTGTGTATTTTATCACAGTTTCATTTTGTACTTAACATAGTTATTTAGTCTATTCACGTGACTGTGCCATTTATTTGCAAATAACTTTAAGAGTGCATTTTATTTACTGGACCTTATTTGATAATAGATACGCTATTAAGCCGGTTATGTGTTTTGTTAAAATATACTATTAACACGCAAGCTATAATGACATGCTTAAACTTCTTTATGCCACCAAAATGTTGTTGTGTGTTATTTCACTAAGGAATAAGAGATGAAAAGCCTATGAACTTCTGGAGGGTACAGTCGCATCCTTTTCCTGACAGCAAATCCAGTTTAGGCCCAGTCAAAGCAAAGGAGTAACATATCGGAGAGGACAAATTTGATTTTTAACCTTAGAATTTTCTACAGCAAATTTCTGACAAGAGATTTATGAATACAGACTTTTATATAAGATCTAATTTGTATTAAAATGACGAAATGTTGCTGTAGCTGTCACTATAGTGACCTAAATAGTAGCATATTAAGACTTAAGTTGTGTTATATTTAGATACAAGAAATAATATTGTATTTATTCAGTGTGTGACAGTATGCATGGGTGCTGCTTAAATTCATAACGCTGGCTGACAAGCATAGCTGTGCAGGAAGGAAAGCTATGGCTTACCTTGGGGCTGTGGATAGGGAATGGGCAACACTAACCAGCTTTGTGAAACATCAGATTGAAAAGTAAAACAAGGACTCTTTAGTAGCAAAGAAAGCTTACAGTACTCATGACAACACTGGTATCTGGAGTCCCTCAGAGAAACAAACCGGACATTTTACACACTGCTTCTGTATTTGGTTAGTAAGAGGCCCTGCGCTTCTTATCCTGCGCTGGTTTTGGCTGCTACCTGGAAGGATTAACCACTTCTTGCATTTTACAGTATTTTGGGGAGTTACAGTCCTGATGGTATGTTTTACTTGTTGCCTATATGACACTGTGGACACAGCCTTGGCCAGCATAATTCTGATAAAGCATCTGGATCATCAGCAATTGCTCTTTTGCTCATTTTGTACCATTTTTGTTTACTTTGGCTTTGTGGTTTCCTTTCTTTGAAAGATTACTAAGCAGTACTTCACACATGCTTTGGGTGTATGAAGCGGTTCCTCCCCAAACAGTCAGAATTTGTTCCTCTGAGATGGGAAGGACTGGCTCAGAGTTCCATACCTGAGAGAAGCGTAGCAGATGAAGGATACACCCAGAGGCTGCTGGGGCTGAAGAAGGCTGGGTGGCCATGTGAGGCAGTCCTGTCTGCTAGAGGTCTGACAGCCACTCACTGCCCCTGCTGCATGGGGCCATTTTCGGTTATCAACCTGCAGAAGAAAATGGGGAGGGTAAATTCACCACAGTATACTTAGTTAAAACAAACAAACAAAAAAATGAACATAAACCTACCAAACGTGCAGTATTTTTTGAGATCATTGACTGGGATCATATTGGTGTTTTTAACAAAGAAATATCGTCATTGAGGCCCTGTGAGAGAGGAGGCTTTAAATTCATTCTAAGTCAGCAGCAATAAGAATCTTGTGTGTTTCAGAATAGATATGATTGTGTTTGGACTTCCATTTCATCAATACTAGATTTTTTGGTACTATGTATCTCTGCAGTAATTCTTGAACTTAAATTATGGTTCTGTGAAGTTACTAGTTATCAAAACAAACTTGCTGTTACTGTGAAGCTGCTTAGTAGAAAGCAACTCATACACACTCATGTTTTCTGACAGTTGATTTTGTAAACTAACTAGAAAGAGTTCCATTATCTCCCTGTTATTTCTTACAGAAATACTACTCCGTTGAAATAAGCAAGGGGGCCCAAAATACGATCGTTTAATAAAAACTTATTTTGGACTACCCTGTTTAGTTTGATGGAGAGAGATTTTCCTAAAGAGGCTTCTGTGGTAGCACCACAGTTGAGTACATGATGTAGGTAGCAGCTCTTAAGCAGGTGACTTTATTGCACACACAGCAGTCCTTTTTTTTTTTTTTTTTCCTCCTGTGAAGAATGGGAAATAGAAAAAGTATAAAAACAGTAATTGAAAGGGCAAGTTGGCATAATACACATTGCTGTCAAAAATGCATTCAGTGAAATTTCATATCTATAGAGATATACACACTGTGCAAAATCAGTACAGTGAAAAATGTGGCAGTGTTTTATTTCAGCTTTTCAGACCAGAATCCTCCTCTGCAAACTTGAAGTGCCTAAGCAACCAGGACAGGAGCTATTCTTTATGTCTTGGCTCCATCTTGCCTAGGATCTTACTTTTAAAAATTTTAGTTATTCAAAGGAGGCAGCTCAGACCACTTCATCACCAAAGATGCAGTCAGAAAAAAATATTCAAGTCAGCTGAAGTCTTCCCTTTCACTTCAGTGCTTGCTAGATTGGGCTGCATGGTGCTTGGCATCTTGCCTTCATCAAACTCCAAAGGCAAGTAAATTTCATGAACTTGTAGAAATCACATAATATTTAAAAGTAATGCTCATTTTCAGCTGTGAGGTATTTCTGCATACTCATAGCCTTAATGCTCTATTACTGTGTTCTTACCTGGTGGCTGTTGTAGAGGAAGCCTTGACTGGAGGCCACCATAGAATTTTTTTAATATGTATCTCTTGACTATCTCCACCAGTGAAGTCCAGCTCCCTCATTCCTATGAAACTTACTTTAAGTACTACTTTCAAAAAATAAATAATGTGATACTAGAAAACATCTGTGGGTAACAAAATTACATTAAATGCAAAAACTAATCAAAGAGCAAAGTTACCCTTGGTTCTTTTAGTAGTATCATGTTTGGATGAAAGCTGTGTATTTAACAGGAGAAGTTAAGGCTGCAGTCTCTCCTGATGGTGAAAGCAGCAGCAGGTGACAGGGCCTTCCCCAGCTGTGAGCACCCAACCCTGCTGCCACCTATGGCAAATGAAAGTCCTGGGGCTGCAGGGTGGGTTAGGAAGGAAGCAGCACTTGCCCAAACCTGCGCCTGGGCTATTCAGTATGGAATGGGGCTTAGCAGTCGCGTTCTGTACTTTTACGTAACCATGAAAAGCAGTTTGCTGTTTCTTCTTTAAAAAAAAAAAAAAAAAACAAAAAAAAAAAAACAAAAAAAAAAAACACCTTCAACCTCTTCAGGGCATGAGGGAGGAAGTGTCTGCTCAGTTCCTGTGAACTCCTGCAAAGTTTGGGAACTGGGCAAAGCAAATAAATTGCATCCTGGGGTTGATGACTGTAAGACCTGTGAAGCCAAAGCTGTGCAATTGATGTGTGACACTGTTTCATGTCTAAACCATTGCATTCCGATTTACTTCTCTTAATTTAGGCCATTAGCATAGTAAGAAAGGTTAAGCTGACTATTATGAAGAGAAGATCTCAAGAACATGTGTTCCAAAAGCTATTTGAAAGTCTACAAAACGTGGCTTAAAGGAGACAATTCATCGAAACTGTAAACAAAGATTGGTTATCAGTGGGAAATACTTCAAGAATCCCATAGAAACAGACCAAATAATATTCTAAGACAGTTTCATTTTCTTGGAGTTCTTCCACAGTCCTTTGTGCTCCTATTTTTTTTCACCACCACCACCCATTTTTTTTTTCCCTTTCCCGAACGAAAAATTCTTTTGAAAATCTCAGAGGACACAAGAGAGAAAAGTTTTTTCACCTCTCGGCATACAATGACTTCTGAACCTAGAAAAAAAGGAAAAAAAAATCATTATTACTTTTAATATTTTTTTTCAAATTTTGCTGGCTATTGCATCATAAGCTTTGCTTTGGACAAACAATTCACTGTTGAGTTGATTAATGAAAGCTCTCAATATTATTCAGTACAGTGATTGGTGTGAAGCAGGAAATGAGATTGTACAGCAGAACTAAAAAGTGGCACAGCGTTTGCCAATATTCAGTCTTTTGGTTCATCAGACTTAGAAAAAATATTGTTCTGCTCCACTGCTCATTTCTTTCACACGACACTAATCTTAAAGAAGGTAAATAACTCTTCATGGGTGGTGTTTTGTCTTGAACAGACATAGTAGTGCACATCATTAATAATGTTAATAAAGCTAGAATCTAGACGGATATATATCCAAAATGACAGGGGATTTTTGAGAAATATATCTAAGCATGGGAGCTCATTTTTGCAACAGGAACTTGTTCTGGAAGTAAATAATGAGGTACTTCTGAGGTATTTCTGTAATTGTGTAACTGACTGAATAGAAAACTTATGTTTGAGGAAATTTTATGGGTTGTGTCCAGCAGCATATAAATAACGACTCATAGCACTCTGATCTCTGTGATATGATATTTATCTCTACTGATACAATCTATTCAGTTTACATAATGTAAACAAAGTATCGAATGTGCAAATACACTTTGTGTATAAAATATGCAAAAAAATGCACATCTAAAATTATAATTTTAAAGGTCTCTCTGGCCTTTTTCTGTGTCCTTTTGGTAAAAAAAAAAAAAAAAAAAAAAAAGATTTACCCCAAATATGTTATTTCCTGCTTAAGTGTTGACTATTTGGACTTAATGTTATTTACCCAGGAGATGTCTTGTATGGTTGCCATCTGATATAAAGGCAGAGAGTAGTTATAGTTAGAAATGGCTGCCTGCCATTCTGTTTAAAAGAAGAACTTGTGTGATTTTTCTAAAGAGCTTAAAATCCATATTGAACCAATCTCTAAGGCTGGCAGCATCAGTACAGAAAAGAGAAACCAAGTAGGTTTATTTAACAGTTTAATCTGCCTAAAATGTGTATGTCTAATTGTCCATTCCCTTGGAATGAAAACTCTCAGAGAACAGGTTCTGAATTCATTCCAAGTTTATCACCAACATTCTGCACATCCCTTAAAACCTGTTTAAGCTAAGAAATAACAGGAATGAAAGCAAAGTTTGATCTGATTAAAGATGGCAAAGGTTTATATTTTCCCATTAAGAGTATCTGAGCCTACCCTGACTTGCTAGTGTTCTATATTTTCTTTTATGCAGAAATGATCTCAAATATGTGTAAGAGGTGATAAAAAGTAAGTTTGTGATAAGGTAGGCATTTGGAGAGGACAAAATCTCAACATTTCTAGTATTTAATATTTATACAGAATTAAGTCTGCCTTGCAATTTCTATCAATTTTAAAATTTCTATCAATTTTAAGATTTACTGTGCTCTTTCTTCCCCTCCCTAGTTCTTCTGGAACAAAAGGGAAATCATTTTATTTGTCAGTGATCGTTTTCCCCCATTGAACAGTACCTCACTCTGTGAAATTGTCATATTGAAATTAGAAACTAGCCTGAAAAATATACAGTGAGAGCAAGCCTGGAAAAATCTATTTTTATACTTACTCTAATCAGTTCAAGCAGTATGACCTAATCCGTGATCCATTGATCATAGGCAGCCCAGTCTGTAAGCAACAAATTCACTGTATGATTGTGCTTACAAAAATTAACCCCATTTCTCCAACTAAGCAAACTGTGGTGGAAATTGAAGTAATCAATGAATAGTCAAAGCTTAGGCTAATCTTCACTTGGCTGTGAATGAAGACCATTGTACAAAATGGTCCAAAGACTTTTGTTACATAGACTACAAAAACAGCGACTTGAAGTATGCCTATTAGTTGAAATGTCTAGATATTGCAATATTATTTGAGAATGAGAAAGAAAAGCCATAAGCTTAAAAAGTTGCTCATTCTCACAGGACACCATTTGATTAAGTGCTGACAGTTTTTTCTGGTAAACCATTTTTGATCCATAAGTTTTGGTTATGGTGCTCTATTGGTGTAGTAGTTTGGATATCTTGGGATGCCACCACTACACTAACATTTCAGCTCAGAAGCACACTTTTGAAGTGAATCTGCCAATCATTCTCCATGTGCTTTGATTTGCCGGCAGAGCAGCTGTGAAGTGAAAACTGAAAGTCTCTTGCATGAAACTAATCAGAGGATGCACTGCAGGAGTAGACCTTATGCTGTCTAGCTTCTAGCTGGCCTTTGGTCGATAGGACCAGACGAGAACAAGTCAAGTAAACCAACCTAAAATAAACGATGTGTAGATATTTGGTTCTCACCACAAGCTTCAGTGTCTATAGCTCTGGTTTCCATGATTACACTGCACTTTCTCTGATTCTGCTTCCGTGACTCCAGGTGCACCGCAGATTTATTCCATGGGTTGTCTTCCTTCTTGTAACATCAGACTACCAGGAAGGCCACACTGGAAAAACAACAGATGTAAATTCCCATGGCAGTGTCTGTGAAGTGAATAGTTAAAGTTTCTTGTTTCGCTACAGCTTGAGGAATAAAAAAGCAGAAAGCTTTTATTGGAACAAATTTTGTTTTTATGAAAATTCAACTAAACCTTAATAAACAGTTTTGCTGGATTTTTTTATCGGTCCATCCAGTTACATGTCAAGTTAAATGATACTCGGATACTGTAGTTTCATAGTCATTGCACTAACAATAATAGAAAGACTGGAACTTGTGTAGAGGTTACTTTAACTGTCTGAGTCTTACTGTGAAGACAGTGATTTGCATGAATTGTCCTGATTTAGTCAGTTCCCTGGCTTTCATAATGGGGGCATATTTGGTTGCTTGGTTACCCATTTGAGATGACTGTATTTTAGATAATCATTGATGGAAATGTTACCCAGAAGGTGAGTGAGCAGCATGATGCAGATTTTCAACAGGCCACAAATGTAAAAATAGATCTATGCAAGCAGAAGAGAAATTGTAATAGATATATGTAATTTACATATTTGCTCCCACTTACTGAAAACGTTTACATGCCGTTTGTATATGCCACTCTGTTGTTCTTGCATCCTTAAGCTATAAGAAAGTAGAAATTACAGAAGTGTGTGCTTTAGATCAGGAAGAATGGTGATAATGGATATCCCATAAGATGCTGAGAGGAGAAATTGAGAGGGTGCATAGAGAAATCAGACTCTTGTAGCTGATCAGAAATCCGTTTATTTTGAAGTCTGCAGCAGCTCAACCAATCTTTATTTTCTAAGAAGTTAATTTGTTTATAAAACATGAGAAGTACAATCTTGAGTATGTGAAATAAAAGATTCATTAAAATGTTGTTTCTGATGAGAGGTGCCAGCTGTTTGACATGACATGGGGCAGCAGTTTAAGATTAAGCCTGCTTAGAAGTGAAGTCATGCTGTACAATACCATGTCATGGACTGTTTAAATGTCTCACATCTGTTTAATTCTTTTAATTAAAAAATAAAATCCAAACTTACTAAACACAGCTGCTAATTCTACTGTTAAGATGGAATTTCTACTGGGATGACTCAAAAGGCTTAAGGAGAATGACACAGATATTCCAGGTGACCATTTTAAACTGCTTCTACTCCATTAAACCTCAGAACACCAGTGTGGTCGATGCTTATGATAGTGGCTTTTTCTCCCTGAAGCTTAGTCCCGTAGGTCTGAGTGAATGGATATTCAGACAGCAAAGGAAGCTTCTCTGTGATGGCTGAACAGAAGTGCTTGAAAAGGCAAAGCATGATCAGAGGTTGGAAAATTTAAAAGAAAACAAACTCAGAATAAATATGATTGGTTTAAAAGCAATCTCAAAAATTTTAGAGATATCTTCAGATGCCTCCATCTTCTCTATCTGGCCCATTAAATGTCCATTAATATTGAAACACTATAAACCTCAGATTATTTTAATCTGAAATTGATTTAATTTAACTTAATTTTCAAGATGAGATGCAGGTATCATTGATTCCCACCCCCCCACTCCCCCCCCCCAAAATAGTGATCATAAATAATTGGAAAGTCAGAATGGCACTTTTCAATGCTTTCTTGGGGGCTGTTTATAGTAGCAGCTCCTATGTTCTCCATACAGATCTGAGTCTTACTGTGCTAAGCACTGTGACAATATGAGCACAAGATACTCTTCATTTGAAAAATTTTACCATGTGATGAAGACTAAAGGCAATTTAAAGGCACAATAAGCAAAATGAATATAAAAGGGAGAGTAGGATAAAAATGTTTTTGGTTGTCAGCATTTTTAACTTTTGGAAGGGAGAGTCCCCAGAGCATGGTGAAGAACCTAGCCATGACTACAGGGTTAGTATTCTGTAATATTTCCAGAAGATGAAGTTGAAAAATCTTGCTTTCTTGCAATTCTAAGTATTAAACATTATTCCCCAAATTATCAGAATTTTGCTGTTTCTTTCCCTCAAGATATAAGTTCTTTGCATTCCAGCATCTCAGCTTTTCGGGTATACTCTGTTTTCAAGCTCTTGTCTCATAACTACAGGAGTTAATAACGTCATGTTTGGGTTTTTCTTTAGGGGTTTAGGATTTTATTTTTGTTTTTAAGAAAGCAAAGGTTGTCATTTAATCACTTGTCTCCAGGATCTTTGAGTTTCAGCAAATAACTAGATACTGCAGATCTGACAGTCAGAGACTGGAATTTAACAACACAGAGTCCAATTGTCCCAAAACTCATGAAAAAATATTCTAGAAGAGGATGAAGAGTCGATTTCTAGGGATGGCCTTATGTAATACGATATATGAGGTAGTAGTATTATATTAAAACTGGGATGTATATTCCTTTGAGCACAAACTTCTTGAACTGTAGCTAATTCAGACTTCTCAAGTTTGATTTTTGTCACCTGCTGGGACTGAGTGATTTCTTGTTGGCAATGTTTGAATAGTTTATGCCCACATTCCACTTCAGGAACGGTTGAAAACAGAAGGTGGTATAAGTTGGAGCTGAGTATATCCAGCACGATTAATCATCTTCAAATATGCCTGAATCTTTGTGACTTACTTCTCTTACGTTAATAATTTTTTCTGTCTTGTTTAAAAACATGTCATAATTTACTCTCTTTGCTGGCATGTGATACCTTGTTTTCCTTTCAGTCTGTACCAAAGTAGGAAGAGATTTCTGTTAAAAACACGTCTCTTCAGTCATTAGAAACCCTACTGCCATATAGCAACTATTTAGTGTTTTAACTGCAATAGTACTTCTGCCTTATGGGTCTTTATTGATTTTCTTTGTGGGAAATTTAACCCCATCATTCAAGAGTAAATAGTGGAATCAGCTGTTTACAGAATGAAAGAACAACTTTTCCAACACTAGAAAGGGCAGTATATGTTGTGGCTGGCCTCCTGCTAGTCTTATTGATACAGTTTGGAGAGCAGTGGCTTTTATGTGCAGATACTGGGACAGCAAATGAACTGACTTTGCAAGCGCATCTAATGTGCTTTGCATTATTACATGACCTGGAGTATAGATAGTGTATTGGGTAGTGCTGCCATTGGAACAGGTGACAGCTCTACTCCTGGGAAAGAGGGTTTTGTTATAACCATGTGTGTATGGACAAAGTTAGTGTGTTCATCTTTACTCTTATTTATGATGAAAATTTCTGATGTGTAATTTTGAATCAGTTCTTGTTATTTCATTATCATTACATAGCTAATTCAGCTCCACAAGTGAGATTTTTAATTTTTTTTCTCCAGATGTTCCTGATGGGTTCTCCTCTGTTTCCAATAGCAGCAGTAAAACCCTCTTTGATGTTAGGAAGAAAAGGTGGACTAATGTCAAGTGCTTGCTCTTTTATAAATACACTGTCTAGAGTGGCAAACTTCTGCACTGATATAACAGTGCTAATCTGCTTACCAAATGAGGAGATACAGAGGACAGCAAATCTGAAATCACATTCTCTGTCAAAATTCTGGTCCTGTGGCAAGATTCCTGATTGTGGCAAGTATCTGGAATTTTAAAGGAGGTCCTGAAACTTTTAGTTCAGCAAATTCCCACTGATTATGGTAGGGCTGCACTTTGGCCCTTCACAGAATTAGGTTGCTCTTACTTTAGTGCTTATGTATTGGAGATTACCTATATGCAGGCTTCCAAGTTTTAAATATTATGCCTTTTGTATTGCAGCAGAACATTTAACAGATGTCATTTGTTTTTCGTACCAGTGTGGTAATAAACATATGCCGTCGTTTTTTAGTTAAGGGAATATTGGTATATTTATATATGTGTGATACTAGAGGGAACAGTTTTGTTTTGGCAAAAACACACTTCACTTTTGCCTTAAACTCGTATCTGATTTTAAAGCCTGAATTTACCCATCATTCAAGTCATCATGGAAGAGATTTCACCTGGGATTTGAGTCCTTTGGGCTGTGTAAAAATAGGATTATAGAACATCTGGCTGCACAGTAGGAATATTTCACTATGAAATACAAAAATAAAATTACAAAATATAAAAAGAAAAACATTTCTGCAAGAAATTATCCTTTCTTGATATTTCTTATATCCATCAAGCACTAGCATCTTAGAGATGGAAGGCAAGGAGACAATGAAAGAAAAATTGAGAGATTTAAAGAGCCACATCATATCATTAATACTTCGGCAATTTTGACAGCCATGAGTAGCAATGAAAAATGCTGCTGTTTCAAAGTCTGCGATAAATGGGGAACTCGTCAGGTTCTCAAAGTTGGGTCGTCAGTTCAAATTCACAGAAAATGAGCATCCCACGCTGTTACTGGATGATGAGGTCCTTAAGAGCAGAAAATTAAAATGATCAAATAGATTTAAGAAATAATCCCCAAACAATGTATTTTTGAATGTCTCTGACTAGAGCTGAGAGGTTTTTTAAAAGAAAAAATTTATATA
>NW_010524394.1:1744-2083 GCF_000687285.1 Phaethon lepturus | reverse complement strand
GCCCAGGCTAACCTTCCCACAGGCACACGGAGCACAGCAGAGCCCTGGCTTTGCCCCTGGGATGAGAGTCCACCCCGCCCGGCGCCAGGATGTGCTCCCTTGCCCAGCTGAGGGCTTCACCCTCAGACCCCAGTTCCCAGCCCACACGCACTGGTCTATACTGGTATCTTTTCTTCCCCAGGCCTCGCTACGTATAACCCGATTTGGAGAGCCCCTGCTGAGGCTGCGGGCTGGGAACCTGCCGTGCAAGTGGAAAAAACGAGGAAAAGCAGCAGCCAGGGAGGCTTTTCCGCACGTTCCTGCTTGGCACAATCCTGGGTGGAAGGATGCAACCTGCCG
>NW_010524394.1:902-1644 GCF_000687285.1 Phaethon lepturus | reverse complement strand
TGCCGGCATCCCCCGGGCGAGGCGTTGGCTCTGCCCCTGCCCTGCCCTTCACGCCGGGACAGGGCTTCAGATGTGGTGCGGGCAGCAGGCATCCCTGGGGGCTGCTGGGACGTGGCGCAGAGGACGGCGGTTCCAGTACAACCAGTCTAACCGCTGCGCCAGGTCACCGTCTGCCGTTTCAAGCACACGCACGTCCGCAACCTGGAAAACAGCACAAGTAAAGCTGCTGTGTTAATAATAAGAATAATAAATAACCCGCTACTTCCCCTTAGCGCCAACCTGGAGGCTTCTGCATCTCACCCTGGCTTAGTCCTGCCTTGCCAAAGCGCAGCTTGGCTGGACGTGAGAAACTCACCCCTTCGCTGCCGATGTGACGCACAGGAGGGGGTCGAGGAACTTCTGCGTTTTCCTCGGGGCTTCTGTGTCCCGGATGGCACCCTCGGGAAGCGAGCAGCTTGATCCGGACACGAGTTGGGAAAACGCGATCCAGGGCTTGCGGATAGCAGGGCTGGAAGAGCAGAGCTGCGGTGGCGTCGCGTGGCTGGATAGCGAGGAGAGCCCAGCAGAGGTTTCACGTAGCTTTGCAGAATTCGGAACAGACAGTGAGCAATGGCTTGCGCCTGAGAACGGCAAAAAGCTGGGAAATCACTCACCAGCCATGATAAAACTCCAAGGAAACTTTTTTACCTGGAGATGGGGCCTGATTGCCGCTCCAGCATCCCGGTCGGATGGAGCCGAGCGA
>NW_010524394.1:565-812 GCF_000687285.1 Phaethon lepturus | reverse complement strand
TGCAGCGACAACGCGCGCTCGGCAGAGCGGGACGTCCCAACGGGCACGTGGGATGCCTGCAGCGAGGGACGCTTTCAGGCACCGGCACATCCCTGGGCTGCGCAGGCAAGGGCTCAACAGCATTTCCAGCATCGGCTCCGTACAGCCACGACAGCCAGTGCAGGAAACACCTTCAGGGAAAACACTGAAAATCGGTGAATAGAAGACGGGGACGTTTCCAAATTTTCAGTGATCCCAAGCAGCCTCA
>NW_010524394.1:0-281 GCF_000687285.1 Phaethon lepturus | reverse complement strand
TAGTCTATACAGGTTTAGCTCTTAATGCAAAAAAAATTAAAAAAAAAAAAAAATACAGCCCAGGGACATGAGATCAGCTGCCTAAAGCGATGGCGTGAGTCAGTGCCGGAGCAGGAAACCTCCTTGGGACCTGCCCCTGCTTCCCTGCTGCAACCTCTCGAACCGCTCCTGGTCGTCTACGGGTTATTAGGGCGTGTCCGTGGCGCGACGGGTGAATGCGGCTTCGGCTGCGACGGCGCCAGGACCGGCGCTGCTGGCGTATGGGCCAGTAAAGGAGCGCG
>NW_010524393.1:0-3281 GCF_000687285.1 Phaethon lepturus | reverse complement strand
TCCGGGGGCCGGGGCAGCCGCTCTGATCCTGTTCTGAGCGGTTTTCATCGCTTCAGCCGAAGCTGCGGTCTCTGGAGGTGGGCAAGGAATACTTCTCCCCATTCCAGGAGCCTTTTGATGGCTTTAGATTTTGTCTTTTCACCTAATCAGACAGAATTCTTTTTATCGTCTATAAATGCGCTTCCCGACGAGCTGTAGGCCAAGGGAAAGGTTTTGTTTCAGCGTGAACATTCTTTCCCATATTTTGCACACGTAAAGTTCAGAACAAACTTATAAGTGAATCAAGAAATTTATGTTAATCTTTTAAAACATTTTCAAGTAAACAATTGAAGTGCAAACAAAAAAAATCATTCAAGACACTCAACAAAAACAGACTTTTCCACAAAATGCCTATTTTGACAAACTTTTGATGAAAATGGATAATGAGAATAATTCCAGCTAAGTTAAGTAATTTTTATGAAACTGTATGTGATGTTGCTCAGTCTGATCTTGCACTTCCAAAAGAAAGCTGTGCACGCTGAAGCCCCTTTGGAAGCCCTGGTCTCTCTACCCACTAGGATCATTAAGAACAATGCTGTCTAATACTTCGTCTAATGTTTTTGCACAATTGCATTTAAGGCCACTGAAGCCAGAAGCAAACGTAGGCGCAGCCTTCACTGAACAGTGAAAGACGTTTTATGTCAAAATAACAGGCAAATAGAGCAGAAGGCCTCAATATCTTAAATATTCTAATGCAAGCAAAACTATAGAGCAGACCAGTGAGACCCCCCTGCAATGCTGCGTCCAGCTCTGGAGCCCTCGGCACAGGAGAGACACGGACCTGCTGGAGCGGGGCCAGAGGAGGCCCCAGCAATGCTCCGAGGGCTGGAACAGCTCTGCTGGGAGGACAGGCTGGGAGAGCTGGGGGGGCTCAGCCTGGAGCAGAGAAAGCTCCGGGGAGATCTTGCGGCCCTTCGATATATAAAGAGGGCTTATAGAAAGACAGAGAAAGACTTTTCAGCAAGCCCTGTACTGACAGGACCAGGGGTAATGGCTTTAAACTGAACAAGGGCAGGTTTAGATTGGACAAAAGGAAGAAATTGTTTCTGATGAGAGTGGTAAGGCACTGGAACGGGTTACCCAGAGACATTGTGGATGTCCCATCCCTGGAAATCTCTCGTATGAGGAAAGGCTGGGAGACCTGGGGCGGTTTAGCCTGGAGAAGAGAAGGCTGAGAGGGTACCTTATCAATGTCTATGGATGTCTGCAGGGTGGCTGTCAGGAGGATGGAGCCAGTCTCTCTTCAGTAGTGCCCCATGAGAGGACGAGCGGCAACAGGAACAAACTGCAGCACAGGAAGTTCCACCCCAACACGAGGAAAAACTCCTTTACTGTGAGGGTGACGGAGCCCTGGAACAGGCTGCCCAGAGAGGCTGTGGAGTCTCCTTCTCTGGAGACCTTCAAAACCCAACCAGACACGTTCCTGTGCAACCTGCCCTGGGTGATCCTGCCTTGGCAGGGGGTTGGACCAGATGATCTTCAGAGGTCCCTTCCAAGCCCCACCATGCTGTGATTCTGTGAAATATTGAAGCTCATGCTGGATGGAGTTTTGAGCAACCTGATGTGGTTGTGGAAGATGTCTCTCCCCATGGCAGGGGAGTGAACTGGATGATCTTTAAAGGCCCCTTCCAACCCAAACCATTCTCTGAGTCTGTGATCCTGACCTTTGATCTTCATTCAATGCAAATATTAGTCTTTCCCAAAAATTGGTGACTATGCCTTAATTTTTCCCTTTTCTGACTGGATTTTAGCTTTAATGTACTGACATTGAAGTAAAGTATTCTTCTGCATTTCATTTTTATATAGTTGACTTCCTTAGTTCAATAGTTTTACGGCTTTCAATTTGACTTTTTTAATACAAGTTTATAGCGTTTCACCTTTCTCTCAAATGGATAAGCCTGTAAGAACTTCACTATTTGATTAAGTTATCATGCATGAAGAACCAGAAAAATTTAAGACAATTGTTCATTTAAATGGCTGTTAATTACATCGTCCTG
The DNA here is from genome assembly GCF_000687285.1 of Phaethon lepturus. Classification (NCBI taxonomy): domain Eukaryota; kingdom Metazoa; phylum Chordata; class Aves; order Phaethontiformes; family Phaethontidae; genus Phaethon; species Phaethon lepturus. The sequence continues at coordinate 1,245 of NW_010524393.1, read as the reverse complement.
ACATAGTTATTGTACTATAAGCACACTTTGGATAAAACTGCTGTACTATCTAATTGAACTCAAAAATATTTCTGACAATTTAATGAACACACCAATTAGTTTTATTTTACAAGACTTTGAAATGAACCACAGAGGATTAGAAAATGACATTCAAGGTCTGCATATAATTAAATTGCATAACAGAGAAGAGGGGAAACATAGTGTCATGTTGAAGAAAAAAAAAGTAGGGACACATTAGCATTCAAGATGTGTTAGAGTAAATAAGGTCTTTGTAAAAGAGAAGCCATTCTTTTTTTACCACCAAAGTTCACAGAAGTCAATGGAATGACACAGCGTCACTGTCACCAGCCATGAGTTGTAAGCCAGGGGACTCCAGGGCCGTTACCCTATTCCTTGTCAGAGATCCCATTTTGATGTCACTTGTATGGAAATTTTGCATCATTATTTGCGTAAGTCAAGTGGAACTTCACAGAGCCAGTGGAGCTATGCTGTAATGAGCTAAGCGTGAGAAGACAAATAATTGTCTGGACTTCAAAACAGTCACGGTGCATGTGAGGCTTTCTACATGAGAGACCAACTGGATAGGAACAGAAATTTAAGGCATTTAAATCAGTTAAATCAGACTGATAGATTTCACATTTATCCAGCCGTCTGGATGCATTTGACTAAGCCACTGAAGAACAGGGCCAGGTCACACATGTTTTCCACAGAAATAAAGGGTTCAATGTCATGGACCTCTCTCTACAGCAATAAACTCATGTCAAAGGAAGGAGCAGATGGACAGAGGAGCCCATTTTCCGATGATCAATAGCTCTGTAAAACAATCGTAAGAATGAGGAAAGTATAAATAAAATAGATATACTCAGATGTACATACACACGTCCGTATGAAACACATTGTGCACACATAAATCTTTGATCTCTTCAGTAAGCGGTTGTTCAAACTCTTTGAACTTCCTGCTAGCCTCCAGTCTCTCTAGGTGCTTTCCACGCTGCAGACACTACCAACACATGCAGCATCCCAGCTGCACTCTGAATGAGAGAGAGAGAGAAAAATCGTTGCTTTCCTGATCATAGAAGTCATCCTTTGAATTTATCACAGGCTGGCATTTGCTTCCTTTGTATGGGAATAATTTGGCGTGCAGGAATAATTTTCCTCACTCTATTTGTCTTGTTTTCACCATGATAGGTACTGACAAAATAATCATAATAAAGGGAAAAAAGAAAAGAAAAGAAAAGAAAAGAA